>NC_080162.1:91738862-92000704 GCF_950295315.1 Erinaceus europaeus
TAAAATATAATTTCTGAGGAGGTTGAGTACCTAACCTAAGTCCTTTGGGTGGAAAAAGTTGATGGTTTGGCTGAGGGTGAAATGTACTGATTAACTATCTTGGGAAAATGTGGAGATATTCCTTTGTGACAACAAAAATCCTATAAATTAAGATTCAATAAAAATGCTGTTGGAATTGGAAAAGATGTAATTTTCAGAAAGATACAATTAATGTGCATATCAGAGATAATAAATGGCCTAAATGCTAATATAATAATATAAGTGCAAGTTTTTCTTAGAAATCATAAAACTTTATTTGGACTATAACAAAAAAATTATTGAGAGATATCATATACATGTATAGAAAAAGCCGATATTTTAAATTTATTTTTTGCCTCAATTGATTTATAGATTTAGTTCAGTGACAATTAAAATCTTAATTTTTCCTCTTATTGGAAAAATTACTCCTAAAACTATATGCCAAAGGAAAGGGTGGGGCCAGACAGTGACATATTGCATTACAGCAGTAGAGCCCATGTTACTTCTAGGACTAGAGTTCAAGCCCCAGGTCCCCTCCTGCAGGGGGAGGGGACTTCATGAATAGTGAAGCAGTGCTACAGGTATCTCTCTTTCTCCCCCATCTCTTTCTCCCCTCTCAATTTCTCTCTGTCTCTATCAACAAAAGAAAGGAAAAATGAAAAAGGGAAATAAATGGCCTCTGAGAGTCATGGATTTATTGTGTAGGCACTAAGTTCTAGTAATAACTGGGGGGCAAATTTTTAAATGTAAAATCAATCAGTCAAGTGGGCTTTGGATAGCAAATACATTCCTGAAGAACAATGTTAAGAAATTTGAATTAAGTCAGCATAGTATTAGTGCAGAGACACACAAACAGACCACTGGAGAGAAAAGTCAACCCATGGGTGGTGACACACCTTGCAATGCTCAAGGATCAGGGTTCCAGGGCTCCTCAGTCCCCACCAGCAGAGGGAAAGCTTTGCAAGTGGTGAAGCAGTATTGCAGGTGTCTTTCTGTTTCTTTCCCTCCCTATCACCCCCTGCCCTCTTGATTTATGACTGTCTCAATCCAATAAATAAAGATAATTAAAAAAAAAAAAGCAAAAAAGAATAAAAAAAAAGTCAACCCACACAAATCCACATCAGTAGTGGACTTTGATATGTGATCTTGCTGGCATTGAGAATCAGTGGGCTAGGTGGGAAAAAAATCATGATTTTTTTCCCTCTGGATAATTGGGCAGGGATAATTGATATCTGTTTTTTAAAAAATGAGAATCTCTACTATACATAGTTACAGGGAGAATATAGACTTGAATGTTAAAGAAAAGATTATAAACCTTTGGAAGACAAAGAAAATTCTCTTTCTGGCACTGTAGTACGGAAGACAATCTTTGAAAAGGCAAAAGCACAAAGCATAAAGAAATTATTTTCACTGAAAGATTTTTAACATGAAATGACAAATATTTGTAGTGTGTATACTTATAACCAAAATTAAGGTGATGTTGCACTTGGTTGAGTGCACACCCTACAACACACAAGGACCTGGTTTCAATCCCCCCAACCCCCACCTGCAGGAGGAAAGCTTCACAAGTGGTAAAGTATGGCTGCAAGTGTCTCTCTATCTCTCCACTACCCTCTTGATTTCTCTCTGTCTCTACCCAGATAAGTAAATAAAATAAAAAAGAATTTGGAAAAATGATCTGCAGTAGCCCAATAGAAAAAGGACAAAGGCCTGTGGACTGTGCAAAGCTGAGATGAAGGCATTAATCATCATTATCTTATAGTAGACCTTGTACCTTCTACACCCCATACTGATCTTGGGTCCATACTCCCAGAGGGATAAAGAATAGGGAAGCTATCAAGAGAGGGGATTGGATATGGAGCTCTGGGGGAGGGCATTATGTGGAAATGTACTCCTCTTATCCTATAGTGTTGTCAATATTTCCATTTTATAAATAAAAATTAAAAAAAGACAAAGATATACCATTTTACACCACTCTAATAACTTAAAAACTGACTGTGATGTAAATATTGGTCAGTATCTATTACTAGTGGGTGTGTAAATTAGCATAACTGTCATGAGAAATAATTTGGCCCAATCTTGTGAAGATAAAAATGGGAAGATGGGCATATCTCATTATACAATGGTTCTATTTCTATGTGTACACATACTCTTGAGGAATGTTTGTACTAGGGTTTCAGGAGATAAGCTGCAGAAATATTTATTGCACTGTCTTAAGGGCAAAAAGTCAGCATAATGCTCATCAATAGGAGAATACAATACTTTGTAGTATATTCATTTGATTGAGTACAATACAACACTAGAAATGATACCACTGTAGTTATAAACAATACAAAGCCAAAACATGGACACATAAACAGTATGCTGCTTAAGGAGATAAACCTCATGGGAAGGATACATTGGAAAGTTAGAAGCACACTTTCTCAGAAGGGAAGGGGCTCACAGGGCTTCAAATGTTAGATGCAGTAGTTTTAAAGTTTTAAGTGTAGTTGCTTTTCTGCTTAGTGTGAGATGGAAAATTCCCTGCCCTTTTCCCCTTGACAAACAGGACCTAGTCAGTGAATGTCATCAGTTATTTTGCAAGTTGCTTGAAAGATCCTGCATCAGGCAAGCCTTATCAGGGCCTTTGTATAGGGTTTGAGGAATGCTGTTGCAGAATAGTTACAGCAGATGGCCGGATAAATTGCAAACAGATGGCCGGGTGGTCCCAGCAGATAGCAAAAGAATGTGGCAACCCCCACTGTGGCCAGGTCCTATTGGTCTGGTTTATGGTGTGCTGTTTAGAACGAGCTCATGCTTTGCTTTGGCAAATGCTAGAAGAAGAAGAAGATGCTTTGCTTTGAATGGATCATGCTTTTGCTAAGTTTGAAATGATTGGGTTTTGCGTTTTCTATAACATGTTATTGGATATAGGCTGATAAGGTGATGTGTTCCCTCTCCCTGAGTGTAGTCTGAATTCCTATAAATTGTGTGGTTTGAGCCTTGTTCAGGGTCAAGCTGGTGGACTGCCGTCAGTCACCACTCGGCCTGGATTCGAATTCGTGAATAAACATCTTTTGCTTCCTTGCAGTGGACGGTGGTTTGATTTTAGCTCGCTAACATCAAACAAGTCAGTTTTCTCAGTGTGGATAATGAGAGTACTGGTGTTTGTTTTGTTATCATTCTTAACACATTTGTAAATATTTTTCCACCTGTGCAAAATGTAGTTTTAGATTTTTCAAAATTTATATCATGAAGATATGAAGTAGCATGAGACAACAGTGAAAGTGACCCTGGAGGTGGCTCCCATAGTAGAGCACACACCTTACCATGTGCAAATACTTGGGTTCAAACCTCTGGCCACCACCTGGAAGCATCTACCCAGGGAAGGCTCCATGAGTGGTGGAACTGTGCTGCAATGTCTCTTCCTCATTCTGCCTCTCCCTATATTTCACCTTCTATCTAGAAGGAGGAAGAGGAGGAGGAGGATGAGGAAGTAGAGGAGGAAGAATTTGTGTAGTTCGAACAGAAAAAAGAAAAATTTGTGTAGTCCCAATAGAAAAAGGTGGCAATAACAATGGCAAAATAGCAACAATGAAAGCATTACATAATTTGGGATAACAGAACCTGTAATCAGCTGCTAGGTGCCTAATATGGACTCCCAGCCACTGGGAATGGAACAGAGAGAAAAGAAAAGGAAAAAAAAAAAAAGAAAATCAAAGGAAAGAAAAGAAAAGAAAAGGAAAAAAACACTTGTTTTCTTGGAATTTCTAGTCTATTTCTATTTCATTTAAATCATTTCCTACATATCACTGTATACGAGAAGGTGAGATGAGACACAGAGAAACAAATAAGGAGAATAATAAATGATACATACTTAAAGGAAGTGGTCAAGAAGGTGATAGGGGGAGAGGCATCCCACAGAAGGAACAGCAGGAACAAAGGCTCTTGAAGGAGGAGTGTGCCCAGTGACATTGTTACACTATAGCTGCAGTGGTGTAAACAAACCATTATAAGGACTTTGACCTCCACTATGAGATGAGAGATTTGGCATTTTTGAGTACAGAAATATTATCTATCTATCTATCTATCTATCTATCTATCATCTCAGCCATCACCAGGGCTTCATTACTCTCAGTAGACATTTTTTTTTTCCAGATGGGAGTTGGGTGGAGGGAAGGATAGCATAGCTCCAAAGCTTCCTCTGGTGCTGTGGGGGCTGGGCTGGAACCTGGGTTATTTGCATGACAAAGCAGTCACCCAATCCAGATGAATTATCTTGTTGACTGTGATTTTTCTTCCTTCCAAGCTTCCTTGCTTTCTTCCTTCCAACAAGATCATGCTCCTTACATTAGACTGCAGGTTGCAAAGGTGAGGAGACCAGTGGAGAGTGTATTGTAGTGATTCACTAGACTTTAGTAGCAGGAACTAGATTGGTAGTGTAGAATCGGCATGACGTGGTCTTACTTATTTGGGCTTTATGTTAAGCAATTTTTTAAAAAAAAATTTACTTATTTATTCCCTTTTGTTGCCCTTTTTTTTTTTTTTCTTTTCCTCCACTGCTGAGGCTCAGTGCCTGCACTATGAATCCACTGCTCCTGAAGGCCATTTCCCTCCCTTTTGTTACCCTTGTTGTAGCCTTGTTGTGGTTATTATTGTTACTGTTGATGACGTTCATTGTTGGATAGGACAGAGAGAAATGGAGAGAGGAGGGGAATACAGAGAGGAGGTGTGAAATACAGACACCCACAGACCTGCTTCACCACCTGTAAAGCAACTTGAACCGGGATCCTTACGCCACTCCCTAAGCTTCACGCTATGTGCGCTTAAGCCACAGCACCACTGCCCAGCCCCACTCTGTGCTGTTTCTATGCACACTCTGGTTTGGTGCCTTTTGCTTCTCAGTAGGTAGCACCCGAGGCACCTTTCTGCTGAACTTCCCTTTGCTTACTGGGACTACTTTGACCTTATTAATGCTGTAGTGTTCAAGATAATCCTTCGTCATTCACTGTTGGTTCAGAAGCACATAGTTTCCATCCTCCTTGCTAGAGGACCAAGACAATGAATTCTCAGGTGTAACTTACACTGCTAAGTCCCCTGTCCATATTGAAAGCAGCACTGCAGCTGTCCCCTATGCATCGTTATTTGAGACCATTCCCTTGCTTGTTTTACCACACACAAGAACCTGGGTTTGAGGCCTCACTCCCCACCTGCAGGGGGAAGCTTCATGAGCAGTGAAGCAGGTGTGCAGGTGTCTGTCTATCTTTTTCTCTATCTCCCTCCCCTGTCAATTTTTCTGTCCTATAAAGTATAATAGAAAGAGGGATGGGGCAGCTGCCTGGAGCAGGGATTTGTAGTGCCAGCATGAGCCTCAATGGTAACCCTGGTGGCAATAAAATATAATTATTATTATTATTTATTTCACATGCAAAAATGAAAGAGAGAGAGAGAGACCTGGGCGTCACTGCAGCACTTGTAAGTTTCAAGCTTCTAACCCAGTACCTCACATGTGCAAGTCCTATCCCTAGCAGCTGGGCTACTGCAGCAGACAAAATCCAGAATATTTTTAAATTTACATTGAGACAAAGGACAAGGTGATTGACTACATAGCTATGAACATAAACATGATAACTTTGTTAAAATTCATTATATTTCTCTAATTCCTAGCTATTGAAAACACATCCTGAAGCTTGAAGATGCAGATAGAACCACCCACTGTTGTGATGTCATGGGCTCCAGATTTCTGCAGAATATAAGGAAAACAAAACAAAACAAAAAACAGCGGCCAGGAGGTGGAGCACCTGGTTGAATGCAGTGTCACCTTGACATGTTTCACTTTGGACTATGTACAAAGATGCCAGGCCTGCAATTTCAACCCTCCAGCTCCAATACATTGGTAAGACCCTTCCTAGAACATAATACTCTTTTTTTTTTCTTTTTAAAAATTTTAAATATTTATATTCTCTTTTTTGTCATTGTTGTTGTAGTTATTGTTGTTGTTATTGATGTCTTCGTTGTTAGGACAGAGAGAAAAGGGAAGGGGGGAAGACAGAGAGGGAGAGAAAAATAGACATCTGCAGACCTGCTTCATCGCCTGTGAAGCAACTCCCCCACAGGTGGGGAGCTGGTGGCTTGAACTGGGATCCTTATGCCAGTCCTTGAGCTTTGCACCACGTGTGCTTAACCCGTTGCTACCACCTGACTCCCGAACATAAGACTCTTTAGTTTAATTTTGGGTGGCACATTTCCTAACAAAGTTACAGAACCTAGACATAGACCACGGCCTATGGGATAGGGTACCCTGTGTACATGTATCTATAAATTGGGGGCAATATATATATATACCTTAAAGTAAAAGTATGCCATAATTTACAGTAACTGAAGTGTAGCAAGTGAGTAGAAAGACCCCTCCCCCCAAATCCACCATAAGGTACTTAATCAAATATTTTCTACTTAGACCTAGATACCCTCCTCACCTACTCCCTATTTCACTTCCCTTAATCACTCTAAGTCCAACCATGTCAGATAAAGTAAGGGCAACAAAATCTGGATAAGGGCAAAAGACTAGTACACTTTAATGATGTCTCTTTTGGTCACTACCAGGCCACCCCATAATCGAGGGCCCTAATTAGGGAATCCTTGGATTCCCATATAGATATGATGGACCTAGACCTTTAACAGATCCCTTTCTCCACCATCACTGGTCATTAACATCAGGAACAGCATCACAAACCCTGTTGTGGGCCTCTACAGGACCTTGCTCTCAATGTAGAACAACAGTGGTAGAAATTGTCCCCTTCTCTGAAGGGAGGCTGGGTCAATACACTGACATTTGAGAAAGACTGGTCCTGAAATGAGTGCAGCCTAGAATGTTCCTAGCCATGGCCATGGAATGTGAGCTCAGATTGGCAGGGATTTAGAGGTTACACAGGCTATTGTGCTAAATATGAATAGACATGGGCCCTAGGTCAGATTGATGGGGTTTACAGTAAATGGTATTTATATACTTTCCCCATATTTGGGAGCTTCTTTCTGCCCTGATGCAGCTTTCTAGTCCCATCCTCAACTCTGACATCATCTTCCAAGACAGTACTCCTAGCCCAACTTCATATTAGCTGTTGGGCTCTGTCAAAAATTAGTAGTCACGGGCCCCTTGGCATATACCTAAAATAGACTTCCTAGATTATTCCAACATTAAGACCCCAAATTTCATCTGCTATACTTTTACCTTTAGTTTCTTGATTATTAAAAAAATTGTTCTGCTTTATATCTTAGTGCTTTTCAGCCACCAATTTGCAGATGCTACCATGACACTAACCTGACTTCCCTGGGCAGACGACCTCACCACTATGTCCTGGAACCCCACCTTCCCAGAACCCTACATCACTAGGGAAAGATAGAAACAGGCTAGGGGTTTGAATTGACTTGTAAATACCTATGTACAGTGGAGAAATAATTATGGAAGTCAGACCTTCTACCTTCGGCTCATAAAGATCTTTGGCCCATACTCCTAGAGGGATAAAGAATAGGGAATCTTCCAATGGAGGGAATGGGATATGGAACTCTGGTGGTGGGAATTGTACCTTTTTTGTCCCACGGACTTATTGATCATTATTAAATCAGTAATAAAAGATAAGGAAAAAAGGAATTATGAGTGCTTCATGAAAAAAACAAGTAGTCTACTGAATTTATCTTTGTATTATTATCTTCTGTCCAGCTACATTCACTTATTTATCACAACAACATTATAAAAGTTTCCCTGATTACCAAGGAATACTGGTATATTATACATATATGAAAAGGATTTTGCTTTAGTTTTCCAACCAATACACTGCATGAATATGACTGTGCTCATGGTCAAAGGAGAAGTATGTGCTTCTTCAAGAATGTCTTGCAATTTCAATTTTTATTGGTAATAGTGCTTATGAAAAACCTTATTGTTGGTTGTGATTCAGATTGAGTGTCATGGATGTCTTGTTTGGAGGGAGGTACCCCATTTTTCTCTCCTCTGACTGGAATGATCTGTGAATCAGCTTCCAGTGGTGGTGTCAGCTGTATGTTAGAGGGGATCTCTAACTAGACTATTTTGAAGCACAGGAGGGCAGAGGGCATACCTAAAAAAAGAATGGTAAGGTTCAGATCTCAGGACAAGAGGGATAACAGGTATTTTTTTGAAAGTACCCAAGTCTATCTGAATTCAAATGCCGGAAAGGAAGCCCAAAGAATTAGAAAGAGGGACAGCTTTGTTTTCCCCAGAACTGCTTCCAGCTGAAAGAGGCTTTCTGTTCTGCATTACCAGTCACCTGAAACATCAAACTCCCCCAAACCAGTTTTACTGCATCAGAAAATGATTTATTATTTGAAGTTAATGATCTGGAACTATAGATTGGCCTTTGTCAAAAATCAATTTTTATTATTTGGAGAAGGGCTGGAAAGAGTCTCCTTTTCCTTATCAGGCTCACAGATGACAATCATAAATTATGACTGTTCAAGGACAAAGCTTCATTTGGATTTTGGTTTGGGAACACTCACAATTTTTTTCTTTTCATTAATTCTCAAAGCTTAAATTTATACATGGTGATGATGTGTGTAACTCTCACTTAAAATGAATCATCTACATTTGGTTTCCACTGAGAGAACAGTGGTGGGCATCATGGATACAATTCTGAATGGATGGTTATTAAGTGGACTGTTTGTTTGCTTGATGCATCTGGAACATATTGGGTTGGCACTGAGAGCTTCCAGCAATGAAAGCTTCTCCTTCTTGTCTGGAAGTAGTCCTAGGACTTTCACAAACTACAGTACACTGGGTGCTTTTATATAGGGTGAGGTGGAGGAGAAAGTGGAGAAGGAGGAAGGGCAGGGTAAGGTGATTCCTGCTTAACAGAAGAAAAGATGGAGGTTCTGGGGAAGGTGACAGATTGACTAGCAGCTGCAAACATGGTGTTAGAACAGCCAGGTAATTCCTCATGCTCTGGGTTCCCCTTTTGTACACCCCTCAGTCTGAAGCAACTTACTAGTTCTTTCCTGAGACTCAGAGTTCCACTGGCATTACTGATATTCTCTGCTTTATTAAGACTCAAAGACCCTTAGTGTCTGACTCCATCTTTTACTCCCCCCTGGAGACCTTCAGTAAATAACCATCATAGTTCAGGGTCTCTGTTACCCTCCATTTGGATTGTTCTTGCTCTTGTTTTACTTTTTTAGTAGTTGCCATTTTATAAAGGTTTTGTGTCTTCCTCCCTCTTGGGTGATATGAGTATCTCTCTTCTGTGCGCTCCAGAATACCTGCATGGAGCTGTACCAGAGACTGCCATAAAGTCACAATTGTTTCTCCCTATGGGGCTCTGAGCCTATTGAGGACAACTCTGACTATTTTCTGTGTCCCTTGAGCTGGGAGTATTGCCCAACAGACTCCTGGGAGGTGCTCCAAGAATGTTTAGGAAAAGAACAAACAAATCTTTTCTGAGGCCTACTGGGAGCCATCAGCACATGCTGACCTTGAATTTTTCTGAATTTTAAATTTCCTGTTGTCTGTACTATTCACTCCATCTTAGACTGTGGGTGATGGCTTGTGGATATATCTGGTCTTCCTGGTCAAATACAAACTCTCTTCTGTAAATGTCTCTGATCTTGTAACTGCAGTTCAGTACCTGTGGCATTATCTTAGCTTTGAATTTTCCCAAAGAAGTGCTCCCATTTGTGTGTGTGTGTGTGTGTGTGTGTGTGTGTATGTGTGTATGAAAGAGAGAGAGAGAGAGAGATGTCCCCCAAACTGTAAGTGCGCAATTACATCAAAATAACTCAACATTATTAATCTGAAGAACTGAGACCTCATTGGTGGAGTACTAACTTTTTATTTTACAAGGACTAGGATTGAACCTAGGAATCACCAGTGAGCTCCATGGATGATAGAACAGTGTCTCCTCCATCCTACTGCCTATTTCTTCCTTCCTATTTCTCTCAGAATCTCAAAAGTAAAGATAGTAGAAAATTGGGCTGGACATGTTTGACATGTGTGAGGGCCTGGGTTCAATTGCCCAGAACCACATGAAAAAAAATAATAATGACCTGAATACAAGTGGTTGATTATCCCCAGAACAATGGCAGGAAGAGCCTCCCAGTTGTGCTTAGAGCTGATAGAGTCCCTAGGGAATGTCAGATGTGATCTCAAACCATGGATCCACTCATTTTCTACTGTCCTGCTTTCTTTGTTGGCTACTTTCTGACTATCACTTGAGATGGACACTTCATTGATGCCTCTCTGGCTTGCCTTTTTTTAGAGCCTCAGTTTTAAATTTCCTGCATACCTCCCAGTATACTCCAGTTGGGTCCCTATAATAATGCATGTGCTTCCATTTTCCTGAATCAAAGTGGACTCTGTGCCAGGAAGAACTGGAGGCCACACTGTGCACTCTTTTCTCTTGGACCCCAGGAAGTCTTACTTGTGTCTGGATCCTCACTGGGTGCTTCTGAAAACACTTAACTTGTATTGCAGTTTCTTTATCCCTGCAGGCTAAAGTAGGAAAATATACCAATCCAACCTTTATTTCTTCTTCTCTACTTTTGCCTAGAGACTCATACACCAGTTTATGAAAATAGTTCCAAGTACAGAGGAGGAGTTTCTTCCAAGAAATAAGCTGTTTTTTTTTTGTTTTTTTTTTTCTTTTTCTTAGAATCCTGCTTTGTGGCAAGGATTCTGGCTCTGTGTAGATGACACATGCCTATAGCTTTTTATTTTCAGAGAGATTCCATGGGTATTTTGAATTTGTCTATCTAAACTTTTCCTTTCCTTTTATCTGAGATCCATGTATAGAATTACTAGGCATAGATATGTTGTACCAAGGACAAAAGGCAGTTTGGGTCTGGAAGTGGCACAGAGAGGAAGGCCCTTTGGAGAGGCTGAGCTGTCTTTGAGCTGAACAATGGAGGCAGGCAATGTTAGGATGACCAGAAATGAAGTGAAGATGGACATTTGAAAAAGACAGGAATTTGAATAATAAAAAAAGTGGCCCCATATTCATACCAAACTCCATCTCATGGTGACAACCTGCCTCCTGGGACTTCTGCTGTGGATTCACAGGGATTTCCTATAGTTCCTTTTAGATGGTATTTCAAGAAATTTCTGGGGTCAGGTGGTGGTGCACCTGGTTGAGTGCACATGCTACAATGCGCAAGGACACAAATTCAAACCCCCAGCCCCCCCTGCAGGGGGAAAGCTTCACAAGTGGTGAAGCAGTGATGTAGGTGTCTCTCTCTCCCTATCACCCCCTTCCCTCTTGATTTCTGGTTGTCGCTATCAAATAAATAAAGATTTAAAAAATTTTAAAAGAAAAAAAATTTCTTTTCCTGTCACATTGGCCACTATACCTGAATATTTAGCTCAGTCTCTGGACTCCTTTGCCGCTCATTCTTTACCTTCATTGTCAATACCTGGGCTCCCATTCTTTTTTTTTTTTCTCTTTTGGTCTTCATAATTAAAAAAAAATATTGGGGAATTAATGTTTTATATTTGACAGTAAATACAATAGCTTGTATATGCATAACATTTCCCAGTTTTCCATATAACAATACAACCCCCACTAGGTCCTCTGGCGTTTCTTTCTTACCTCTATTTTTAGTGAGATAAAATCTTTATCTACCTACGGCCCTTTCCTCTACATCTGAGCCTCTTTTCAATATTTAGTGATGGTATAGAAACAAAGATTCCTGGTAACAAACATGACTGATACTGGTGGAATGGGGATCCAGAGTACTCTGGTAAGTACTTTTCCCTCATCTTAAAGTACTTTTCCCTCATCTTAAAGTATGGACCCAAAATCTTTTTACTTTTTAAATTTTTATTAGTGGCAATATTAATTGGCAAGATTGTAAGATAATAGGGGTATAATTCCATATAGTCTCCACCACCAGAGTTCAGTGTCACATCCTCCTGATTGGAAACTTCCTTATTGTTTACCTCTCTGGGAGTATGAACCAAAATTCTATTTGGGGTGCATAAGGTGGGAGTTCTGATTTGTAGAATTGCTTCTCCACTGGACATGGGCATTAGCATGTTCATCCATACCCCAAGCCTGTTCCAATCTTTCCCCAATGGACTGGATTCAGGAGAGGTGAGGCTCTGGGACATATTGGTGAGGTTGTCTGCTCAGGGAAGTCATCATGGAATCATTGCAGCATCTGCAACTTGGTGGCTGAAATGCAGTAAGATGGAAAGCAGGATAAAATGTTTAATAAATAGGAACCATAAAGTAGGAATAGAGCAGATGAAAGAAGGGACCTTATGGTGGAAGGAAGCTAGGACTTTTATTTTAATAATGTTCCTAGGAGCCTATGTCATCATCATTATTATTAGTGATTTAATAATGATCGACAAGATTGTGGGATTAAAGGAGTACAATTTCACACAATTTCCACCATCAGAGTTCCACATCAAATCCCTGCCATTGGGAGCCTCCCTGTTCTTTATCCCTCTGGGAGTATGGACTGAAGATCTTATGGGGAACAGAAGGTGGGAAGTCTGACTTCTGTAACTGCTTCTCCATTGGACATGGGCATTGAAAGATTGACCCATACCCCCAGCCCGTTTCTATCTTTCCCTAGTGGGGTAAGGCTTTGGGTAGGTGGGGTTCCAGGATGTATTTGTGAGGTCATCTGCCCAGGGAAGTCAGGTTGATGCCACGGTAGAATCTTCAACTTGGTGGCTGAAAAGTATTAAGAAGGGTGGGAGTAGATAGCATAATAGTTATGCAAAGAGACTCTCATGCCTGAGGCTTTGAAGTTCCAGGTTCAATCCCCCACACCACCATAAGCCAGAGCTGAGCAGTGCTCTAGTGTTTCTCTCTAGTGTTTCTCTGGATCTCTTTCAAAAATAAATAAATAAAATTTAAAAAAGAAAAGCATTAAGATATAAAAGCAGAACACATTGTTTATCCTAAATAATCAATATCTCAGATTTGTAAGATGATCAGATATGACAATGGGCTTAAACTGTTTAAGGAGCTCTAAAAGTATATCTGCATAAATAGCTTTTTAAACATCTAGTCAACTACAACTTTAGGCCAGACAGATCATTTGGTTCTGTCATTATCTAAAATATGAAGATGTTCAGACACCACTAAAGGTCACAAAGCAAAGTGAGATCTAGTATATTCCTATAGGTACTAACCATTGGATTATCATAAAAAGCAAAAAAACAAACTCACTTAGTAATGGCCCTTTTGGTCAATATCACATCACCTCATCATTTGGTACCCTAGTCAGGGAATCCTTGGATCCTCACACAAATATGATGGGCCTAAATCTCTAATGGATCCCTTTCTGCACCACCACTGGTCACTTCTATATGGAACATTATCACAAACCCTCTTGGGGCCTCTCTAAGGACATTGACCTCACCATAGAGCAGCTATGGTATGGACTGCCTCAGTCTCTGAGGGAGGCTGGGGTGCATTGGATCGACCTTCTCGTGGTGCATCCCGTAAGTACACATTCATTGGGGAAACTGACGATCCTTCCTAGCCAACTGAATCCACATGGATCCCAGTCACTTTCAAAGCCAGCAACAAGCAGCTCCTGACAGTTTTCAAGCTGTTGGTCCTGCTACGTTGTTAACTGGCTACGGAAGAAGGGCAAACGCTAGAAGAAGAAGAAGGGAGGCTGGGGTATCCTGCCCTGCCAGTTAAGGAAGATTGGTCCTGAAATGAGTGCAGCCTGTACTGTTCTCAGCTGTGACCATGAGTTATCAGCTCAGACCAGTAGGAGCTTATGGGTTACCTAGGCTTTGATGCTAAATATAAATATATACAGATGGGTCCTGGATCAGGTGGCTATAGGTAAATAGTTAATTATTTCCACAGAATATTTTCAATAATAGGAGCTGCTTTCTGCTCTAATCTAACTCTCTAGCCCTTTCCTCTACTCTGACACCATTTTCTCAGACAATAGTTTTATCCAACTTCATGCTAGCTATCAAACTCAAGCAAAAACTACCATAGTCACGGGCCCCTGGAAACATGCCTAAAATGGACTTCCAAGCTTTTTTCTACCCTAAGATCTCTAATCTCATCTTCCCTGTTCCTACTTTTTGGTTCCTGTTCATTAACCATTTTGTCTCATTTCATGTCCATTCCATTTTCCAGACACCAAGTTGCAGATGCTGTCATGATTCCACCTGGACTTCTCTGGGCAGACAACCTCACCAATATGTCCTGGAACCTCACCTCTCCAGAGCCCTCTCCCACTAGTTAAAGACAGAAACAGGGTTGGGGTATGGATTGACTGCCAACACCCAATTTCAGCAGATAAACAATTCCAGAAGCCAGAACTCCTACCTTCTGCATTCCAAAAACAACACTGATTCATACTTCCAGTGGGAAAGAAGTGACAGGAGGAAGAGGATAAGAGGGCTCTGAACTCCAGCTCCATCAGGTCTGAGAGAGAGAGAGAGCACAAAAAGGGGACAGATACTTGGTTGTAGTAATAGGGTTATGTGTCGCTTGCAGGTGAAGAGATGATTGGATCTGGAAGAAAAAGAGAGCAATTATATACAAATGTAGACAGACATTTGTAGAGATGACAGTTAACCCATATTTGAAACCTTGGGAGAACTGTGATAATTTGCAATGGAATTGAGAACTCTGGTGGTAGGGATGGTGTGGAATTATACCTCTGTTGACATCTAATTGTATAAATCAATAATGAATCACTAATAAAAAATTTAAAAAATGAATCTCATAAACCTTCAGTTTATCATCCTATTTCCCTCATATACCTGAAACCACTGCCTTCATTCTACAGGAGATGGTCTTACTTTCTCTCTGTGTTCCCATGGACATTTACATAGTGCTCAGAAGAACAGAATCTTCTCTCAGAATGGGAAAAACATGAAAAAGTGCTTCAAATCACTGATTGTCAGATAAATGCAAATAAAGACAATTAAGATACAACTTCACTCCTGTGAGAATGTCATGCATCAGAAAGGACAGAAACAACAATTTCTGGATAGATTGTGGGGACAAGGAAATCCTCCTGCATTGCTGGTGGGAATGTAAATTGGTTCAACTTCTGTGGAGAGCTGTATGGAAAACTTTCATAAGGCTGGAAATAGACTCTATACAGGAATGGTGTTAATATATACTCCTATTAACATACAGCCTTATAAGTCACTATTTAATAAATATGGGAGAAGAACATAGATTCAATGTCTCAAGTTTTTTAGTGAAGAGTCTTCAATTATGAGTATATATTCCTTCACTAAGCATTTAAACTTTCAAATTAGGAAAGTGACTGAATTTCAACAATGGACTTAAATTGTTAATGCATTTCTCAAAATAACTTTTTTGAAATAGTAAATCATCTATGCTCTTAAATCAAGGAGAACAGAAGTAACTGGTTTTGTCAGTATATAACATATAGTTATTTGTATATAGCATTAAATGACATAAATCATGGTAAAATCTTGTATAGTACAGCAAATCCTAAACTTGGGATTTTGAAAGTAAATCAAGTTTCCAATAATTTTGTTATAAAAATAATTATCTGTCACCTTCTTGCACTCTAAGACAGCAAGGGAAGGAACCTTCCCCATTCTCTATAAAGTCATATTTCTCCTAATCCTAGAACCTTGGGCCTTTGCTCATTTTCCTTCATATTTACCTTGATCCATCCCATTTGATACTCCATCTGCTGATCTCAACCAATCAATTGCAACCATGCTACCTTGACATGTTTCACTTCAGACTGTGTTCACAGATGCCAGCCCTGGAATGTCAGCTCTCCAGCTCCAATACTCTGGTGAGATCTTTCCTAGAACATAGGACTCCTTAGTTTAATTTTGGGTGGCACATTTCCTAACAAAGTTACAGAACCTAGATATAAACCAGGGAGGGCCCATTAGATAGGGCACATGTGCACATGTATCCATAAGTTAGGGGAAAATATATATCTTAAAGTAAAAGTATGTAATAATCTACAGTGACTCAACAAGTATAGCAAGCAAATACAAAAACCTAAGAAAGCCACCATAAGCTACTTAATCAAATATTTTCTACTTAGACCTAGATACCCTCCTCCCCTACTTCCTAGTTTATTTCCCTCAATCACTTTAAGCCTAGCCCTTTCAGATAAAATAAGGACTACAAAATCTGGATAAGGGTAAGAGAGTGGCACTTTTTAATGATGGTCCTTTTGGTTACTATGAGACCACCCCATCATCTGGGACTCTAGTTAGAGAGACCTCTAACAGATCCCTTTCTCCACCATCACTGGTCATCTCCATAGGAACATCATAAACTCACTTGTAGGCCTCTACAGGACCTTGCCCTCAACATACAACAAAGCTGTTAGAAATGACCCTACTCTCTGAAGTAGTTCAACTACTTGATAGTTCAACATACTCTGCCACTTGAGGAAGACTGGTCATGAAATGAGTGGAAACTAGAATGTTCCTATCTCTGACCATGGGGTATGAGGTCAGACCAACAGGAATACAGAAATTACACAGGCTTCTGTGCTAAATATGAATAGACATGGGCCCTAGGTCAGATAGATGGTGTTTACAGTTAATGGTATTTATATATTTTTCCCATATTTGGGAACTTCTCTCTGCCAATGCAGCTTTCTAATCCTATCCTCAGCTCTGATACCATCTTCCCAGCAATAATCCTAGCCCATCTGCATGTTCTCCGTGGGGCTCAGGAAAAAATTAGTAAAGTTCTGGACCCCTTGGGATATACCTAAAATAGACTCGTTAGCTCAAACTTGAAGACCTCAAATTTCATCTGCTACACTTTTACCTTTAGGTTCTTGATTATTAAAAAAAACAGTTCTGCTTTATATCTTAATGCTTTTCAGCCACCAAGTTGCAGATGCTACCAGGATGCCAACTTGACTTCCCTGGGCAGACAGCCTCACCAGTGTGTCCTGGAACCCCACCTCCCTGGAATCCTGCCCAACTATGGAAAGATAGAAACAGGCTGGGTGTTATGGACTGACCTATCAATGTTCATGTCCAGTGGAGAAGCAATTATGGAAGCCAGACTTTCCACCTTCTGGTCTCCATAATGATCTTTGGTCCATACTTTCCAGAGGGATAAAGAATAGGGAAACTTCCAATGGAGGGGAGGGAATATGGAACTCTGGTGCTGGAATTATATGGAATCGTACCCCTCTTATTCCACAATCTTTCAATCATTATTAAATCACTAGTAAAAAAAGTTCTAAACAAAACAGAAAAACAATTCCATACAAAAAAAGAGAAAAAATGTCATGTTATATAATACATATTACACATTTCATATATGTGTGTGTGTTTGATTATGTATTTAATTATAACAAGTCATATTTTATCTATGATATAGCCTATATTTTATTGCAATCATTTGAATTGTTTATCACAACATTTTTCAGATATAAAAAGTATAACTCAGTAAGCTTCAAAAAATATATAAACTTCTACAATTTGTGACAAATAGAATAATAACCTCTACCTGCCCCCTCCATACCAGAATGGTATATCTTCCTGTGTGAGCTCTTTGGACTAATTTTGATCTCAGTCACAATCAAGGTAATAACAGAGTTTCCTAGTGTACAATTGTGCATCCACAGCATAAGACAAACAGTATACAAAATAGTCATCCAAAAAAAAGCCAGGAAGGGAAATCTCCAAGTGCTGATAGTGGTTATTTCTATATTATAACTTTGTGGGTACCTAGATTTACTTCTTTTGACTTTTCTGTGCAGTTCAAAGGGCCCAGGGCTAGAACATCATTCCCTTAAAAAGATCCTGCAAGAACCTCTCAGCAGGAGTGTCTCACCTGGGAAATGAAGCTACCCAGCAGAGGTCTCTAGGTTTGATGTCTTCTGCTCTCCTATTCTCCATTCTCACTTTACCTGAATTTTTCTGGAAATGGTACAGGCTGCAGTCTGAGTACAATTCTGTCCTCTTATATCAGTATGCCAAATTTAGCTCAGCAACTTCCAAACTTGACAGTCTTAAAACAAGCCTCTTGGAGGTGGCAGGATTGTTGACCTGACCTCATGGGGCCTTCTAAAATTTCCCCTGGCCCTTTGTATGTGTGCAAAATGTACATGTGTGAAACCCTCTCACAGAAAAGTAGCCAGAAAGGCACAGAAAGTGCATAAGAACTCTATTCTCCCTTTGTCATTTGCTGTCACCCAACACCACATGTGAGGCTTTAGAAAACACAACTGTCCACACACTTCTTCATTTCAAAAGCATTTGATCATAGCTTCCTATGGAAGAAGCTGAGCGCCCTTACCCCAGAGGAGAGACTCATGACAAATGTCTGAGTAGTAGAGACATTTGCAGCAGGTCTAGTGGGGGGTGCAGAGGGCAGTAGCTCTTAAGTCTGAGGAAGGCTGCCTGGGAACTGTTGTTGAAACCAGAGTACAGAAAGATGAGGACTGAGTAAACAGAGGGAGGTAGATCAGTGTTTTATGCAAAGCAAATGTCATGAGCGAAGGAACAAACACACAAAGTCAGAGCATTTGAAGTTTTGGGCTATTGGTAAGGTAGAGCTGAACTGCTGGTATTTTCTGCAGTGCAGTGTCGGATGGAATTCCTTCTTTTGGCAAATGGAGCCAGCTGGGCTGTAAGCACAGGAACTACATCTAAGCTTGCTTTTAGGGAGATAATTGTGATCACACAGGACTGGAAGCAAAGGCAAATACCCACAGGGAAGCTACTGAAGTAGGCATTATCCTCCCAGACTCCTGGCACAGCAAGAAAAATGTACCACAGAGAAAGAGTTAAATGTTTGTCCTACCTTGGTTCAGAAATGTGAAATTATATAGACAGGCCTCACTCCAGATCCTTTCCAATCGTACTCCTGCTTAGAGCCTGACCTGAGCTGGCACGGAGTGTCCATCTCTGGAAATTTAGCATTGGAACCTGGAAGATGAATCTCATATCATTATATGCTTTGGTCTTTGACTATTATTCCGAGAAAAACTGCACATAGTCTGTGCCTGACAGAATAGAGCAAAAAGGAAGCTGTTCTGTAGTAAATGAAACAAACCAACCCAACGATTGCCACCTCAACATGCTTCAGCTCAGACTGTGTCCAGAGACTTCAGGTGTGGAATGACAACCCTTCAGCTTCATTACTCGAGTGAGACCTTTCCTTTCATACTATTCTCTAATTCCATCCCAGGTGGATCACTTTCTAACAAAGTTCCAAAACCTAGATATAGACCAGGTTCTGTGAGAGAGAGCGTATGTTCACACATATCCATAAACTAGTGCAAAATATATACCTGAAAGCAGTAGTACACTAGAGTGTGCAGTGAGTACCCCCCACACTTCCTCTCCACTATTCCAACTGTTGGGTTCATGATTGCTCAACAATTTGTTTGGCTTTGTATGTTAACTCTCTTTTCAGCCACCAGGTTCCAGAGGCCATCATGATGTCGGCCAGGCTTCCCTGGACTGAAGACCCCACCAATGTGTCCTGGAGCTCTGCTCTCCCAGAGACCCACCCTACTAGGGAAAGAGAGAGGCAGACTGAGTGTATGGACTGACCAGTCAACGCCCATGTTCAGCGTGGAAGCAATTACAGAAGCCAGACCTTCTACCTTTTGCAACCCACAATGACCCTGGGTCCATGCTCCCAGAGGGATAGAGAATGGGAAAGCTATCAGGGGAGGGGATGGGATATGGAGATTGGGTGGTGGGAATTGTGTGGAGTTGTACCTCACCTACCCTATGGTTTTGTTAATTTATTCTTTCTTAAATAAAAAATTAAAAAAATAAATGAAACAAACAACAGGGAGACCTAGAAAAAAGAGGTAACAGCTGAATGCTACCTGGACTCTGCACTGCCCAATCTATGCTTCCATTCCTGACACGCAAGGTTAGTACTTCCTTTGCATTCTGTGAGGTTGGAGTGGAAGTCTGACATATTTCTTCTATGTTTTTTGGTTACAGTTGCAGATTTAACTTTTTGTTACTTACAACCAAAAAAAAAAAATTGGGGGAATTGGGCAGTAGAGCAGCAGGTTAAGCACACATGGCTCAAAGCACAAGGACTGGCATAAGGATCCTGGTTTGAGCCCCCGGCTCCCTACCTGTAGGGTAGTTGCTTCACAGGCAGTGAAGCAGGTCTCCAGGTGTCTATCTTTCTCCCCCCTGTCTTCCCCTCCTCTCTCCACTTCTCTCTGTTCTATCCAACAATGACAACATCAACAACAACAATAATAACTACAACAATAAAACAAGGGCAACAAAGGGGAATAAATAAATAAATATTTAAAATAAAAAAACCCCATCTTAATAAATGTATTATTTTGAGTCTGGACTAAAGTATGTGGTGGGGCTAAAGAGAACTGGGATTATTTCAGAAAGATTTACATAGGAGACCAGCTGCTTTGTTAATCAAACCCCTTATATACTCTCACCAGACATCTCTAAGGTCCAAAAAAGGAAATGGACCGACTATTCCCCATCTAGGTGCCACCTATCTGCACACAGGTGCCATGACAGCTTAGAAAAGACCAGCAGAGCAGCTCCATGTTCAGATACTGTATTAACTTTTTCAGCTAGTTATGCTCTCAACTCAGCTATCTCAGCTTTCAGCTCTCTAATTACCTCGAGATAATTAGTGTTTTCTTTCAGAGTCTGATTTGTTGTTTCCCCAATTCTGATATTACTCTCAAAAGCTTTCCTCATTCCTGTAATTATTGTATCAGTTAGTGTTTGGATGTTGTCCTCATTCTTATGTGCTTCTACCTTTTTTGAGACTTATATTGGGCTTTTGTCCTGGTTCATTTCTTCAATGTTTCATCATAGTTTAACCATTATATATGGTGTGTTATTAGGTTCCTCCCTCACTACTTTTCAGTCCATTGATCCTACTTGCCTGGATTGACTTGTGTCTAAATAAGGAACTTAATATTTTCACACTTTCAGATCTTAACAGTTTTTTCAATATTATCTCAATCCCTGAGGTGAAGCATAGCAATCGAACCTTCTTATGTTATCTCCTCTGTAGGCTGTGGGAGCCTGAGGACTTTTTAACTACAAGTAGAATTTTTAGCTTATTTACTCATTCATGACTAAGAGATAATACTGAGTGGGGAATAGATAGCACGGTGGTTATGCAAAGAGACTTCTCATGTCCTGAGTGTCCAAAGCCCTAGGCCCAATTTGCTGCTCTGCCAGGAGGCAGAGTTGAGCTAGGTAGGACAGCTAGGCTCTATGAGTTTCTAAACAAATCCCATTTGTACTCCATGGGTATTGAGGCAATTATTCACTATGTCTCCCAATTCATCAGAAGAATAATGTGGAAAGGTTTCCACTATATAGCCCCATCTCTGGACTTTATCCACCCCCCCAGGGCCTCCCTGCTGCTGCTCCAGTCTCTGTGAGGCAGTAACAATGGAGACTCACAATTGCAACTGTTGAGCCTTAGGGGATCCTCTCCATCCTTCAGCAGTCTTTTTTGTTGATAAAACTCAGACTGGAAGTGGTGCATCAACTGGTAAACTGCTGGACTGGTATTAGTCACTCTCTAGTAGATATAGGCTTTTAGCCCCAGGAATCTCTCCCTAAGCTTCTGTCTGTCCACGAGCTACAGGTGTTTGCATTCACCCAGTGACTTGGTGGGTTCCCAAAGTAATCCTAGTCTTGTATTGTTGCGTTCTCAGGTGATCCTCTTTGCTATTCCTATTTTAGGGAGAGTGAAACACAGCTGCTGCTACTACTAAGCACTGTCTCCAAAAGTCTCTCTGAGCAGTTCCTTTATGAAACAGAACAGTGAGTCCTGACTATCTAGTGAGCTGGTCTCTGCATTCACTAAGAATAAGCACTGTTAAAACCAGCTCACATTACATTTCTCTGTGGCCTGAGGATAAGAGGACAGCACTTCTGTTTTGATGTAGCAAGTTGTGACACTCTAAATTGAGCACAAGAACCACCTTTTCCAGGGCCAGGGTGGATATGTATGGATGATCTTCTCTATAGGCATTCATCTTCATCTCACTCCTGATCCCATGTCTGTAAATGTCAATCAGAAGTCATTTATCATTACAGCTAGAAACCTCTTTATGCACACTTTATTTGAAAAGTTCAGTAGCTTCATTTTGCAGTTTGGGAAGTTTTTCATTTCAATAAAGAAACTTGTGAGAGTTTGAGTCTTTTCCAGATTTCAATACAGCCATATATTGATTGGCCCCATAAAACAGTGTAGGAAGATAATCCAGCCAAGATTTGGCCTGATGTAATTCAGCATTTGTACCTTTGGGAAACAGGTTACAAACTCAAGAAAAACTGTAGCCTTTCCCAGATGGGTGGAGTTCCACCAATTCTGATCCTGGTGTGTTGGGTGAATGGTGATGATGTTTCAAGCGAGGAGATCTGGGATATAACCATTCATTCTCAGTAAAAGTTTGCCAGAGTACCAAATCCCTCAGCACCTCAGATTTTGGACATAAGCAGTAAACATGCCAGTCAATATAATAATTCCACCTCTACTCACAGAATCAATCAGAAAACAGGGTTGCAATAGATTGCTTTCCTGGTGAAGTGTCTCAAAAGATTCTGAAAATTAAATGTACTCCTAGGCTGAGAAGTCTCCATTTTGTGCTTTATTCCTGTTTATTTATTTGCTTGTTTGTTTATTTGCCACTAGGGTTATCATTGGAGTCAGAACCTGCAGGATGAACCCATCGTCCCCAGTGGTCATTTTTCCCCCCTCTTTTTTTCTTTTATTTTATAGGACAGAGAAAAATTGAGAGAGGGAGAGGAAAGAGAAAGAGAGACACCTACAAACCTGCTTCATTGCTCATAAAACTTCCCCACTGCATATAGGAAAGAGGGGCTTGAACCCAGTTCCTAATGCATGGAAAATCATGTGGTCAACTAAGAATGGTACCACCTGGCCCTTCCCTATGTTCTTGCAGAATAGAAAACTCACTTTCTCTTCTCTCTGGCTTCTTTCTTTTTTCTTTCCTTTCTCTCTCTCTCTCTCTCTCTCTGGTTTCAAGTGGGTTAAGTTATATAACCAATTCTCCTGGTTTGTGCAGATTACTCTCCCTGCCCAAATCCCCCCCACTGCCTCCAATCCATATCCTAAATGATGCCCTAAAGCCTTTTTTATGAAAGCACCTTCAAGATTTAAGGAAAAGCTAAAATTCCAGAAGGAAGAGCTTCCAGGTCTGCATAGAGAGCATGTGCTCTTGGATCAGTGAAAGTGGTCTCTCCTACTCATTAAACTGACCATGTGTTTTCCATGGGCCTTTGTGGCACACCGCAGATTAGCTAAAATTTACAATAGGCAGCTCCTTCTATCTCCTCCAACAAAGGGTCTATTTTCTATGACATTGTTTCCTCCCCATTGTTGTTTTCGATGGGGTATGTTGTTTTCGCTGGGCTGGCTTCACGGGCAGGTAACAGACGACCAGGGACTCATGGTTGAGCTGTAGGCAGTATCTCTTTATTCATGCAGGACACAGCCCAATCTAAGACGAGCTAAGCTAAACTCAAGTACCCTCAAACTCACAATTCTGTCTTTATATATACTTGCCAAGTAGGGTGGAAACAGGATGTGACATAGAGAGGGTGGAGAGAAAAGTGACTGGTGAAAATCAGGGTGTGACAAAGAAGGGATCAGGGTGTGACAAGGAGGGGGTGGAGCAGGCGAGAATCCTGTCACTGAACCACAAATGCCCTGGAGGGAGGGTGGAACTTGTTAATAGTGGTTATGTAAATAGAATGAAGTGGTTATGTAAATAGAATAGTGTTAAGCAGGGGGGATTTAAACCAAATGAAACAGAAGGGGTCTCATGCATACCAACAATTCCCCCTTTCTTTTTAACTAATGGCCAATGCGGGGTGAACAGAAACGTATATCATACAGGCATTTTCAAAAGAACTGGCATATGACATGGAAAACAAAATAGGCGAGCAGCAATAACCAGTGTGATGCCAAGGGGAACGTTTCTTGCCTCAAAGGGCAAGGCCTAGCAGGTGAAAGGGCATTTCTTGCCTCTGGGAACACTTCATGCCTCTGGGGCATCTCTTGCCTCAAAGGGCGTTTCATGCCTCTGTGGGCATCTCTTGCCTCTTGGGGCGCTTCATGCCTCTGTGTGCATGACCTAATAAGGAGGGGGAGTTTTCTGCCTCTGGGGCAGAGCCTGCAGGCAAGGGGACATGGTCTATAAAGTCTCAAGGCAATTGGCTGAAGTTAGTCTTTGAGAAACACAGCTGCGTGTACCAGTAAGTCCGATGGAGGTGTCAGTCCAAAGTAGCTGACCACAGAAGAAAATGCCAGAGGATGAGACGCTGCACGTCTGTCTCGGTGGGGAATGTCGGCCACCAGAATTCTGCTTTTCTGTAGAGAGTGATCTTTGGAGTCTGTGAATCTGTTTCTTCAGGACATGCCAGGTCTCATCATTGGTTTCCGGGGGCGATGTCAGAGAACAGGATCCAAATGGATTTCCAGGAATTCCATTTGAGTAGATGATTTTTCATGTGAAGACTTTAACAGCTAAAATTCACTTACTTGTCAAACAAAACTTGTAGCAGATTAGAAGTTTACTATAATTGATAACTCCATTATAATTGGAAGTCCTTTCTAGTATGATTTTAAGGTTGTTTAAACAGTTTAAACTCAATAAAATGTGGAAAGGTAAACAGAAGAACCACAGGCATGAGAATAATTAACATAATCATTGCACTATCTGCCCCACCCAGAACTCATACAGTTTTCAGGATTAAAGATTTCAGATTCATGTCAAGACGTAAAAGAGAAATCAAAGGAGGAAAAAACAATTTTTTGGATTGTTTCTGGATGTCTCTAGAAATCATGGCTGCGTCTAGCTTTTTTTTTTTTTTAAGTCAATGTCAAACAAAAATTCAGTCATTCAAATCATTCTCTTATGAAACGCAACTTGAACCAGATTATCAAGATCTCAACATGTAGGATTATATTAAGAATCCCCGGAGGGCGTCCTAGTCCAAAAAGGTCCTCGAAATTCCATTTAGGGTGCTTCTGACTGTTCCTGCTGGATTGCTTCAGGCACCCATTTTTAAAAGTGTCTTCCCATTGAAGAAAGAATCCAATCAGGAGAGTAGAACTAACCACGTGTCTCCATACTTGGGAACTGCCAGGGTACTCGAGAATGCTCCTCAAACTAGAGTAGTCCTTCTCCATGGGAAACATTCGAGAAGAAGTCCAGAAAGTCCCAGGGGAAATCCCCATGCATATCCCAAGGTCTACGATCACAGTCATAAAGAACCAAACTGTGGCCCGGAGCAAAATGTAGTCCTTTTCCTCAGGAAACATGAGAGAGGGAATCCAGAAAGTCCAAGGAGAAATCTCCGTGCATCTCCCAAGCTCTATGATCCCGGTCATAAAAAACCAAAGTTCCCGGTGAGGGAACCGAAGTGTGGCCCAGAGTAAAATGTTCCAGAGACAGACTAACTGTCTCATGATGAAACAGCAGAGGCTTTGGCAAACGTCTTCATAAGTAGAAGAGAAGACCATAGTGCATAGGTAGGCAAAGTCTTCACTTATCTGGGAGTTGCGCAGGTCTGGTATGTCGTTTTCAATGGGTTATGTTGTTTTCGCTGGGCTGGCTTCACGGGTGGGTAACAGACGACCAGGGACTCATAGTTGAGCTATAGGCAGTATCTCTTTATTCATGCAGGACGCAGCACAATCTAAGACAAGCTAAGCTAAAATCAAGGTACAGTACTGTAAAACTCACAATGCTGTCTTTATATATACTTCTCAAGTAGGGTGGAAACAGGATGTGACATAGAGAGGGTGGAGAGAAAAGTGACTGGTGAAAATCAGGGTGTGACAAAGAGGGGGCAGATTAGGCGAGAATCCTATCACTGAACCACAAATGCCCTGGAGGGAGGGTGGAACTTGTTAACAGTGGTTATGTAAATAGAATGAAGTGGTTATGTAAATAGAATAGTGTTAAGCAGGGGGGATTTAAACCAAATGAAACAGAAGGGGTCTCATGCATACTAACAATTCCCCCTTTCTTTTTAACTAATGGCCATTGTGGGGTGAACAGAAACCTATATCGTACAGGCATTTTCAAAAGAACTGGCATAAGACATGGAAAACAAAATAGGGGAGCAGCAATAACCAATGTGATGTCAAGGGGAACGTTTCTTGCCTCAAAGGGCAAGGCCTAGCAGGCTAAATGGCATTTCTTGCCTCTGGGAATGCTTCATGCCTCTGGGGGCATCTCTTGTCTCAAAGGGCGTTTCATGCCTCTGTGGGCATCTCTTGCCTCTTGGGGCGCTTCATGCCTCTGTGGGCATAACCTAATAAGGAGGGGGAGTTTTCTGCCTCTGGGGAAGAGCCTGTAGGCAAGGGGACATGGTCTATAAAGTCTCAAGGCAATTGGCTGAAGTTAGTCTTTGAGAAACACAGCAGCATGTACCAGTAAGTCTGATGGAGGTGTCAGTCCAAAGTAGCTGACCACAGAAGAAAATGCCAGAGGATGAAACTCTGCACGTCTGTCTCGATGGGGAATGTCGGCCACCAGAATTCTGCTTTTCTGTAGAGAGTGATCTTTGGAGTCTGTGAATCTGTTTCTTCAGGACATGCCAGGTCTCATCATTGGTTTCCGGGGGCGATGTCAGAGAACAGGATCCAAATGGATTTCCAGGAATTCCATTTAAGTAGATGCTTTTTCATGTGAAGACTTTAACAGCTAAAATTCACTTACTTGTCAAACAAAACTTGTAGCAGATTAGAAGTTTACTATAATTGATAACTCCATTATAATTGGAAGTCCTTTCTAGTATGATTTTAAGGTTGTTTAAACAGTTTAAACTCAATAAAATGTGGAAAGGTAAACAGAAGAACCACGGTTAAAAGCCTCAGGCATGAGAATAATTAACATAATCATTGCACTATCTGCCCCACCCATAACTCATACGGTTTCCAGGATTAAACGTTTCAGATTCATGTCAAGACGCAAAAGACAAATCAAAGGAGGGAAAAAAACAATTTCTTGGATTGTTTCTGGATGTCTCTAGAAATCATGGCTGCATCCAGCATTTTTTGTTAAGTCAATGCCAAACAAAAATTCAGTCATTCAAATCATTCTCTTATGAAACGCAACTTGAACCAGATTATCAAGATCTCAACATGTAGGATTAAGAATCCCCGGAGGACGTCCTAGTCCAAAAAGGTCCTCGAAATTCCATTTAGGGTGCTTCTGACTGTTCCTGCTGGATTGCTTCAGGCACCCATTTTTAAAAGCGTCTTCCCATTGAAGAAAGAATCCAATCAGGAGAGTAGAACTAACCACGTGTCTCCATACTTGGGAACTGCCAGGGTAACTCGAGAATGCTCCTCAAACTAGAGTAGTCCTTCTCCATGGGAAACATTCGAGAAGAAGTCCAGAAAGTCCCAGGGGAAATCCCCATGCATATCCCAAGGTCTACGATCACAGTCATAAAGAACCAAACTGTGGCCCAGAGCAAAATGTAGTCCTTTTCCTCGGGAAACATGAGAGAGGGAATCCAGAAAGTCCAAGTAGAAATCTCCGTGCATCTCCCAAGCTCTATGATCCCGGTCATAAGAAACCAAAGTTCCCGGTCAGGGAACCAAAATGTGGCCCAGAGTAAAATGTTCCAGAGACAGACTAACTGTCTCATGATGAAACAGTAGAGGCTCTGGCAAACGTCTTCATAAGTAGAAGAGAAGACCATAGTGCATAGGTAGGGAAAGTCTTCACTTATCTGGGAGTTGCGCAGGTCTGGTCCCACGTTATGGCGCCATATGTTCGGGCGCCATATGTTGTTTTCGATGGGGTATGTTGTTTTCACTGGGCTGGCTTCACGGGCAGGTAACAGTCGACCAGGGACTCATGGTTGAGCTGTAGGCAGTATCTCTTTATTCATGCAGGACACAGCCCAATCTAAGACGAGCTAAGCTAAACTTAAGTACCCTCAAACTCACAATGCTGTCTTTATATATACTTGCCAAGTAGGGTGGAAACAGGATGTGACATAGAGAGGGTGGAGAGAAAAGTGACTGGTGAAAATCAGGGTGTGACAAAGAAGGGATCAGGGTGTGACAAGGAGGGGGTGGAGCAGGCGAGAATCCTGTCACTGATCCACAAATGCCCTGGAGGGAGGGTGGAACTTGTTAATAGTGGTTATGTAAATAGAATGAAGTGGTTATGTAAATAGAATAGTGTTAAGCAGGGGGGATTTAAACCAAATGAAACAGAAGGGGTCTCATGCATACCAACACCCCATCAAAGTGGTCAAGATTTCTGAGTCATAATCTCTATCTTCAAACTACTTCTCTAGGAAGAAATTCACCCAATAGGAACAGGAAGACAGGATAAATCACTAAAATAAAAGATAAGTTTTGCATATATGTTCATGTCTGTAAGTTTTCACCTGTGGAGGATATCTGGTATGTTTGTGTGTATGTGTATGTTTTACATGTGAAATAATTTTTAGTTGGTCTCCTTCCAGCTGTACAGGTGGAATGGAATCTCAGAGGAAACCAAATCTGATTAAGAGAAATAAAGGAATGTGGAATGTCACTCACTAATGCTGTGAACTAATCCTTTTTACAGATCACAAAATCCTGATTGAACATTTACAACTTAAAATTTTTTTTTTATTTATAAAAAGGAAACATTGACAAAACCATAGGATAAGAGGGGTACAACTTCACACAATTCCCACCACCAGATCTCCATATCCCATCCCCTCCCTTGATAGCTTTCCTATTCTTTAACCCTCTGGGAGTATGGACCCAAGATCATTGTGGAATGCAGAAAGTGGAAGGCCTGGCTTCTGTAATTGCTTCCTGTTGCTGAGGAGTTATTCTGATGCAGTCTCCGCCCCCAGGTTTTTCTATGCCCCACTAAATCCTAGAGTGCCCCCTTTCAACCAATCCTGGCCCTACACGTCACCCCTGGTTGTCGCCCAATAAAAAGCCCCCTCACCCCTCCCCTCTCTCTCTCTGGGCTCTCGGCTCTCCCTCTCTGAGGTCTCGCTCCCTGCTCTCCCCCCGTGGTCGGCCATTGCCGGCTGGCTCCACGTGGTCTGAACCAAACCTCCCCCCCGATCCTATAATAAAGATTTGTGTACCCCTTTGCTCTGGACGTCTGCTCTCTTCTCCGTGGTGCAGCCCGACACCAGACCGCCGCAACAACATCTGGCACCCATCGTGTTCCGTACCCACACCACGCCCGGCCTGAGGTCTCCGAAACCACCCAGACACAGGTAAGTGGCATCCGCCCACTTCTGTGGCCCCGCATTTCCCTCCACCATGGGAAATTTCTCATTTTATGAGGAGGTGTCCCAGTCATTATCTCTTGACCTGGGACAGATTCCCGCTGTCATAAAAGGCTTAATTTTCACTACCCCTTGGATTTTTTTTAACTGTGGTCGCCACTTTCAAGATATGTAAAATGTGGTATGCCATAAGGATAAGTGACCTTGAGGCTGAGGTACGAGAGTTAAGTCACATGTGCTTAAGACTTAGACATCCTAAGCGATCAGCGGCTAAACCCAAGAATTCCGTTCCCACAGACATGCACAAGTGTTCGGATGCTCCTCCTCTGACCCCGCCCCCTTCCATCCCGGTTTCAGCTCCGCCTGAGGCTTCTGCGTTCCTGAACCCTGCCCCTGCCCCGGCCAACCCGGTTTCAGCTCCGCCTGCAGCTTCTGCGTTCCTGAACCCCGCCCCTGCCCCTGCCGTCCAGGTTTCAGCTCCGCCCCCGGCCCCTGCCGCCCTGGTTTCAGCTCCACCTGCAGCTTCTGCGTTCCTGAACCCCACCCCTGCCCCTGCCATTCCGGTTTCAGCTCCGCCTGCAGCTTCCGTTTTCCTGACCCCGCCCCCGGCCCCTGCTGCCGCGGTTTCAGCTCTGCCTGAGGCTTCCTTGTCCATGACCCCGCCCCCTGCTTATACGTCACCATTAAGGGACCTAGTGGCTGAGATACCAGAGCTACAGGATATTTTTTCAGCATTTAAGGATTTTAAACCATGTGCAGTCCACCCCGGGAGCTCCATCCCCGTAGATATGCGTTTAGTCTGCCCTGCAGCCACTACAGCAGTTTCTACTGAACTTTCCACTTCTGTAGCTCCCTCTCCCATGCCATCGGACCAAATCCACACATTCCCAGTAAACTTGGCCCCTTCTAAACAAAACCCTCAGCCGTGGCAGCCATATTCCTCTAACGAATTTGGAACACTCAGACAAGCAGTCAGGGAGGACGGAATGCTTTCTCCATGGACCAAGACCGTCTTGAGAAGCTTTTACCAGCATTTAAATACACCACAAGACTGGAAAGATCTGGCTCGTGCTGCACTCCCAGACCTACTCTATCTTCAGTGGCAGGCATGTTTCCTATCTTCAGTGGCAGGCATGTTTCCGCGATGAGTGCTCTAGGCAATCGCAGGAAAATAGTAACAAACAGGTAGAATGGAATTCTGATGCTTTGTTTGGAGCAGGAGCTTATGAATCTGGAGCTCAGCAGGCAGAAGCCAGGTTTCCAACCGGTTATTTTGAACAGGTACGCATCTGTGCAACACAAGCATGGGAAAGGGTGACCACACCTGATGTAGATCCATCAGCTCCCATTAACTCTTTTCACCAAGGCTCTGATGAGTCATTGGCGAGCTTCATCTCAAGGGTGAAGAGAAGCTTAGATAGAAAGGTTTATAATCCTGATGTCCGCAAACTACTCCTGCGCTCTATTGTCTGGGAAGGCATGACACCACAATTCCGTCAGGTATGCCTTAATCTTAAACACCTACACCCAGACAATTGGATTCTAGCGACACAGGAACTTACATCAGGCAATTATGGGGCACCCGCTATGACGCAGGTCTATGCAGTTGCCCCACGTAAGCAAAACGGGGCCTGCTTTCAGTGCGGTCGCCATGGACATTGGCGTAACCAATGTCCTGATAAGTTGCGACCACGCCTCCAGTCAGGGAAACCACGCCTACAGCCAGAGCAACCCCGCTTTCAGTCAGGGAGCCAGAGACCACGTACTGTTTGTCCAAAATGTCGTAAGGGGTTTCATTGGAAGAGAGATTGTTGGTCCCAATTTCATAAAGATGGTTCGCCCCTGAATGGTACAAATTCGGGGCCTGAGATTTTGTGGACCACTCCTGTTTTAGAGCAAGGTCACCCTTCTATGACAGTAAAGATTGGCAATATTCCTTTTAAATTTTTGATTGACACGGGGGCAGGAAAGACGATTTTAAGGCAAGAAGAGGTTCCCCAAGATTGGGAACTCATCCCTGGACCCAGTTTACATGGAATAGGAGGGATGACGAGAGCATTTTGCACACGAGACTCGCTTATGTGGGAAGACCCAGAAGGTTCTACCGGACACTTGTATATAGCTGTGCTTCTGTTCTCCCTGGGCAGAGGATATGAAGAAAACATTCACTTCAGAGGAGATCCAAAAGGCTAACAAACATATGAAAAACTGCTCCAGGTCGCTGATTGTCAGAGAAATGCAAATAAAGACAACAATGAAATACCTCCTCACTCCTGTGAGAATGGCATACAAAAGGTCAGCAACAACAAATGCTGGAGAGCCTGTGGGGACAGAGGAACCATTTTGCACTGCTGGTGGGAATGTAAATTTTGCCAGCCTCTCTGGAGAGCAGTCTGGAGAACTCTCCCAAGGCTAGACATGGATCATCCATATGACCTAGTAATTACTTTCCTGGGGATATACCCCAAGGACTCCATAACACCCAACCAAAAAGAGGTGTGTACTCCTACGTTCATAGCAGCACAATTCATAATAGCTAAAACCTGGAAGCAACCTAGTTGCCCAACAACAGATGAGTGGCTGAGAAAGCTGTGGTATATATACACAATGGAATATTATGCAGCTACTAAGAACAATGAGCCCACTTTCTCTGACCCATCTTGGATGGAGCTAGAAGGAATTGTTAAGTGAGCTAAGTCAGAAAGATAAAAATGAGTATTGGGTTAAACACACATAGTACAAAGTGCGAGGATCTGCACATGGATCCTGGTTAAAGCCCTGGCTCCCCACCTGCAGGGAGCTCACTTCATAAGTGGTGAAGCAGGTCTGCAGGTGTCTATCTTTCTCTCCCCCTCTCAGTCTCCCCCTTTTGATTTCTAGCCAATAAAAAGTGGATGTGGATCAACAATGGTAGAGAATGTTCCATCCTCTGAAGGGGGGTTGTATAATATACTCTATTTACCACCTGAAGAAGATGGCTCCTGAAAGTGGTGCAACTCTGAATGTTCCTACTCATGACCACAGAATGCAATTTCGGACCTACAGGACTGTAGAAGTTACATAGCTCCTATGCTGAATATGGGTCCCAGATCAAATCAAATTGATGGAGTTTATAGTCAACAAAACTTATACACTTTTCCCATATATGGGAGCTACTTTCTTCCCTTACCCAGATTTCTGGCCCTTTTTCCAGCCATGACATCATCTCCTTAGACAATAACTTGGGTCCACCTGCATATCAGATGTCAGGCTCAGGCAAAAATTAATAAAGTCATGGGCCCTTTGGAATATACCTAAAATAGACCTACTAGCTATTTACAAAATGGAATATTCATCTGCAATATTCCAGCCTTTAGGTTCATGATTAATCAACAATTTGTATGGCTTTATGTGCTGTCGTTAAAGTTTGGGAGCTCCAGCTGGCCGGGCTAGCTTTGAGGCGGTAGACAGAGACTCAAGGACACATGGCTGGGCCAGGAAGTTGTATTTCTTTATTCATGAACAATGATTCATAAACTAACCCAAACTAATCACCACACAGATCTCTCCTGCCTCCTTCTCCTCCAGCAGCGTTGCCAAGAACTCCGGAACTAATTAGCATAGGGGGCAGGGAGAAAGTAAGGCGTGAAACTAGCAAGGGCCAAACCAATTTCTCCCAGAGGTGGGGGGAAGGAGACCAAACCAATATGAAACATACAACTATGTGCTAACTCTTTTTCAACCACCAGGTTCCAGATGCTACCATGATGCCAATCAGACTTCCCTGGGGAGATAACCCCACCAATGTGTCCTGGAGCTCTGCTTCCCTAGAGCCCTGCCCCACTAGGGAAAGAGAGACAGTCTGGAAGTATGGATCAATCTGTCAATGCCCATGTTCAGTGGGGAAGCAACTACAGAAGCCAAACCTTCCACCTTTTGCACTCCATAATGACCCTGGGTCCATACTCCCAGAAGGTTAAAGAATAGGAAAGCTGTTAGGGGAGGGGTAGGATATGGAGCTCTGGTGGAGGGAATTATACCCCTCTTATCCTATGGTTTTGTCAATGTTTCCATTTTATAAATAAATTTAAAAAAATTAAAAAAAAAAAAGGAAAAAATGGCCTCCAGGATCAGTGAATTTATAGTGGTGGCACTGAGACCCAGTGATAACCCTGGAGGCAAATATACTTATTATTGACCAAAAAATGATATTGACCAAAAGAGCCATTATTAAGTGAGTTTTTTTGTTTATTTTTTATGCTAATCTAATGGGTAGCATCTATACAAGACCTCACGTTGCTTTGTGCCCTCTAGTGGTATCTGAACATTTTCATATTTTAGATACTGACAGGGCCAAATAGTCTTGATCTGTCTGGCCTAAAGTTGTAGTTGTCTCTTCTCTTCATCAAACTTTTGTAGTCCTCTGTTTGTCTGATGACCTTAGACTTTCTCCCAGTTGTTTAAGCATTGAGTGTTATTTGTTCAGCCCAACCAAAATTAGTTTTGGGGGATCTGTCTTTTTTGGGCCTTTCTGTTAGATTGATAAGCTAATTTGTTCTGAGTCTAACCAACTAGAGAATTTATGATGCTTTCTTTTAGGCCCTACAACTAGGGTTCCAGGTTTATTAGGACTAAGACTACTTATGAAGGACTTTTGAATACTATTACTTTGAGTTATATAATTTCTCCTAGCTTATGGCTACATGTACGCCTGTACCCAGTACCCTAAATGTTACCTCACACCTACTATCTGTAACTTTGTTAGATGATGTGCCATCTAAAGTGAGTGTAGGTAGTCCCATTTGTTAGGAAAGGTCTCACCAGGTTTGAAGATTTGTGAGGTTAACATCTCAGGCTCTGTATCTCTGGTTGCAGGCCACCATAAGAATTCAGTAGCAGCATAATGTGTGGTGGCAGCACTAGTAGTGATTTGGTTGAGAGAGAAAAAGTTTTGAGAAATATGGGCATAGTCCTAGAGGTTTGAGGACTAGGAGAAATGAGGGTCTTAAAGAGAATGCAGAGGTTTCTTATAGTCTTAGAAAGAGCTTAGAATAGAAATAATTATTTGCTATTAAAACCAGATTAGCTGAGGGGTTGTTTTTTATGCTAATTCAATTGTTAGCATCTTGAGTAATATACTAGACCTCAGTTTGCTTTGTGACCTTTAGTGGTGTCTGAACATCTTCATATTTTACATACTGACAGGACTAAATGGTCTCGATCTGTCTGGCCTAAAGTTATAGTTGACTTAGATATTTAAAAATCTATATATGCACATGTATTTTAGAGCTCCTTCAGAAGTTAAAGCCCAGTGTCATAGTATGATCATCTTATAATTTGAGGTATATATTACTTAGGCTAAAGCAATTTCAATTGGAACTAAGGGATAAGCAGTTAAAGAACGTAAAGTATTACATATATTTCCCCTCTGACATGTCACATTAATAGTGATTTTTGAAAATATAAATCAATAGGATTATAATTTCATACATTTTCTGCTACCTAAAGCCTGTGTCTGCTACCCAACTCCCTAGGTAACCACTATACTTTTTCATAGTCTAAATATGGGTTGTATTTTGTTATTTTTTTAAGCATGTGTGTTCAATTCTTTATAAATTCCACATATGAGTGAAACCATCCAGTGGTTTTCTTTTTCTTCTTTGATTTTTTCACTAAGCATAATGTTCTTGAATTCAATTTATTTTATTCCAAAGGATGTAAAATTATCTTTTTAATTTATTTTTTTATTGCTGAATGTGGTCCATTGGGTATATGTCCCATAATGTTGTGGTATATATACATAACGGAATACTGCTGTTATTAAAAATGGTGATTTCACCTTCTTTACCCTATCTTAGTTGGGCTTGAAGAAATACTCCCCCTCATCTTTAAACTGAAAGAGTAGACTAAGTGTATCTTCTAGATCGGAAATTCTTCTGCATGTATGAATCTATGAATCTACTCCCTAAGATTTCTACCTAAGCATGAATTGTAGTCAGAGTGTCTTTTACTCCCTGGAGTTCTGTTTGAAAATTTTCTTTCATGCTTCCTAACTTCTTAGTGAATTCTGATTGAAGTTCTTCTTTCAAGTTTTGAAGATTCTTAGGAACTCTGTTCTGAGATCCTCTATGTGTATTTTAATTCCATAGTAAAATGCTCATTAAAATCTTGCTTAGATTCTTGGAGAATCCTCATAATGAGCTTTCTGTAGTCTGTTTCTGACAGTTTCTCTAAATCTATAATTCCTTGGATTTCTTCTGTTTCATGTCTATCTGACTGATATGGCATGGCTACTTGTTTAGTTCTGTTTCTCTGTTTGTGTATTTATTGTCCTGGTTACTGATGGGCAATAGGTGGTGCTAATTTTATTTCTATCTTCTCTTGTTTGTATGATCCATGGCAGGTGGGGGGTGGTTAGGGGGTTTGTTTTGGGCTGTTTTCTGGTTGCTAATGCTCTCTGTTTTTTGTTATGTCCTTGCCTTAAATTCACAAGGCTAACCCCACCCCCGCCCCGAATCAATAACTGAGAGGTTTTTAAGTTCTCTTCTCTTTTCTTCTGGCACTAGGAACAACCATCACTGTTTTCTGAGTTTAAAGAAAAATGGCCAAAATGGTGCAGCTCAGCACTGTGCTTCCTGGAGCTCTGATTTCACTGTGTTGCTCTTTCAACTCCCACCCTTTTGTGCCCCAAACATGCATGAGCACCCACCTGGCTCTGCAGATCTTTTGGCTGTAGATTATGAGTTCAGTTGGGTCTCTTGTTGTATTTATTTGTTGTTTTTTTGGGGAGAGATGATTAGATCATAGTTGTTCCATGGTCAAGCCTCCCAGAAGTTTGAGAGACTCATTTTTTTTTTTTGCCTCAACTTATTCATAGTCTTAAAAATTAGCTGGTGGGAGTCAGGCGGTAGTGCAGTGGGTTTAGTGCACGTGGCACAAAGCGCAAGGAGACCCTGGCTCCTGGTTGGAGACTCTGGCTCCCCACCTGCAGGGGAGTCTCTTCACAGGCGGTAAAGCAGGTTTGCAGGTGTCTATCTTTCTCTCCCCCTCTCTGTCTTCTCCTCCTCTCTCCATTTCTCTCTGTCCTATACAACAATGACAACATCAATAAAAACAATAATTACAATAAAACATTAAAAAAATAGCTGGTATGTTTTATATCAATCAGTATTTATCATACAGTAAATTAAAAATAAGAAAGTTTTCATTTTATGAACCCGCTGAAATAGAACAATAAACTGTAAATGTAATATTTTAAATAGTTGAATTTTCTAATTTATAAAATTAGAATCTAGGAGGGCAGGTGTTGGTGAACCCAGTTAAGCACATGTAGCAATAAGAACAAGGACCTGTGCAACAATCTGGTTTTGAGTCCCTTGCTCCTCACCTGTAGGGAAGGATGAATATAGGATGATCTCACTTACTGACAGAAGTTGAAAAACAAGATAAGAAGAGAAAACACTAAGCAGAACTTGGACTGGAGTTGGTGTATTGAACTAAAATAAAAGAGTCTGGGGTGGGTAAGGTGGTGGGGAGAGTTCAGGTCCTGGAACATGATGGCAGAGGACCTAATGGGAGTTGTATTGTTATGTGGAAAACTGGAAAATGTTACACATGTACAAACTATTGTACTTACTGTTGACTATAAAACATTAATCCCCCAATAAAGAAATAAAAAAAAAAAGAAAGGAAAACCTACTGATAGCTCCTAGGCTCAGCTGCCACCTATGAAGCTTCCTGGATCTGTAAGTCTTCACAATGTGTGGTGAACTTCTGATCATACATGTTATAGCAAATAGTGTTCAGTGCAGGGAAGAGAAAAGAACCTTGAGTGAGAGTCAGGAACAGGATTTGTATTCTAAGGTATGACTGTGTCCTTGGACAATGCACAGTGTCTTTATTATATTTTGCTTCCATTGTATGACATATAGATTTGGCTAGGTTCCCAGAGTTCTTTGGTGCAATGAATTTATATTTTCTGCTGCTGAGTCTTATGTGATCCTCTGTTTTCTCACTTTTTGGGGAAGAGTTTCCTTACTGTAGAAATTGACTATTCCAATAGGATCCAGTGGACAGGTTCTAGCCCCATGATTCATATGCTTCTGATAATAATTCACATTGCAGTCTCCTTCATTATGAACAAATATAAATTTATTAATTCATAAAAACTAAATAAATAGAAAAGAAACAAAGTATTAGTAGGGCAAAGCGTTAGATCACTAGTTGGAATACATGCATTACTCTGTACAATCTTCAGCTTCTTACTTGCAGGAGGGAGGCTTTATGAGTCGCGAAATACTGAAGCAAGTATCTCCCTCTCTCCTTATTTCTTCCTTCTCAATTTCTATCTGTCTTATCAAATATAAGGTAAAATAAATAACAAGAAATGGCTGCTTTGAGTGGTGGATTTATTGTGCAGGCACCAGAGTCTAGAGATAACTATGGTGGCAATAATAAATAAGTAAGTAAATAATAAATAAATAAATAAATAAATAAATAAATAAATAAATAAAGCAAGCATATATAGTCCTTTGCTCCAGATATAGACACAGCTGATGTGATGATGAGAATCTTCCCAGATGTTTTTCTGTGTATATCATTCATGCTCTATTGACATCAGACTATTTCTTCAGAGTCATCATGTGATCTTCAGCATCTGAATTAAAAATAAATTTATTAGCAATTTGATATTGATTTACAAGATTACACATCAACAGGGGTATACTTGTGCATCGTTCTCACCGCCAGAGTTCTAATTCCCAAGTCCCTCCAATGCAAACCATCATGGTTCTCTCAAGGTTGCTGATATGATTTAACTGTCATCTCTACAACTATTCACCTACATTTGTATATATGTGCCTCTTTTTTTCTCCCAAGTACAATCCTCTTTTCCCTTCCAAGCCACACATGACCCTATTATTACATCCAACTATTTCTTTCTTTTTCACCCCCTCTCTCTGGGACTGATAGTGCTGGAGTTCAGAGCCCTCTTATCCTCTTCTTTCTATCACAATCCCCCACTGGGAGCATGGATCAAATTTGTTTTTGGGATGCAGAAAGGAGGACTTCTGGCTTCTGTAATTGCTTATCTGCTGAAATTGGGCATTGACAGGTCAATCCATATCCCCAGCCTGTTTCTGTATTTACCTAGTGAGGTAGGGCTCTGGAGAGGTGAGGTCCCAGGACACATTGGTGAGGTTTTCTGCCCAAAGAAGTCAGGGTGGAATCATGGTTGCATCTGCAACTTGGTGTCTGTAAGGTGGTAGGACATAAAATGAGACAAAATGGTTAATGAACAGGAACCAAAACGTAGGAACAGGGCAGATGAGATTAGGGATCTTAGGGTAGAAGAAAGCTTGGAAATCCATCTTAGGCATATTTCTAGAGGCCCATGACTCTGGTAGTTTTTGCTTGAGTTTGATAGCTAGCATGAATTGGATAAAAATATTATCTGAGAAAATGGTATCAGAGTAAAGTACTAGACAGTTGGATTAGATCAGAGAGTAGCTCCTGTTCTTGACAAAAAATACTGTGGGTAGAATTAACTATTTACCTACATCCACCCGATCCAGGGTATATATATTTATATTTAGCATCAGAGCCTAGGTAACCCATAAGCCCCTATTTGTCTGAGCTGGCAACTCATCATGGTCACAACTGAAAACGTTGCAGGCTGCACTCATTTCAGGATCAGTCTTCCTTAACTGGCAGGGCAGGATACCACAGCCTCCCTCAGAGACTGGGGCAGTCCATACCATAGATGCTCCCTGGAGAGGGCAAGGTCCTGAGAAGGCCCACAAGAGGGCTTGTGATGACATTCCTGATAGAATTGACTAGTGGTGGTGCAAAGAGGAATCCATTAGAGACCTAGGTCTATCATATTTGTGTGTGAATCCAAGGATTCCCTGACTAGGGCCCCAGACAGTATCTGATTTTTGAATTCAAGTTTTTCCAATTTTGAATTTTGGCATTCAAGTTTGAAATTTGGAATTCATGGGGCTTGGTTGTGGTATATCTAGTTGAGCATATTTTATAGTGAGCAAGGATCTGGGGTTGAGCCCCCAGTTTCTACCTGTGGGGGAAAGCTCTACAAGTGGTGAAGCAGTGCTGCAGGTATCTCTCAGTCTCTCTATCTTCCCCTACCCTCTTGATTTCTGGCTGTATCTATCCAATAAATAAATATTATAATAATGGAATTTGGCATTCAAGGCCCACATTTAAGGCCTATTCTATTTTTATACTTACCTTATACTTTTTTTTTCCTAGTTGTTCCTCTCACTTGTGCCTCTTCCCCAATAAGTCACATATATACTCTCTCCATACTTTAAAGCCTGGCTGAGTGCTTCATATCTAAACTGAATCAGTTCTGCAAGTCTCATAAATTCTAATTTCTTTCCTGGCTTCTTTTATGACTCCAAAATATTTCCTGAGATTCTGACCTAATGCTATTTCTGAAGTTTTTTTTTTTCCTTCAGATTCTCCTTCTCTCTTCAGAACTGTCATGACTATTATATATAATTTAATTGGCAGTTTACACACAGCATTACTATTTCCCATATGCCTCATATTACTTTCTGATTCTTGTACTGACCACAGTTTTGCAAACTGATTATTTTCTGGATAGGTTGGAGCCTCGTGTATAAAAGATTTGATACTGTCAGTGTATGCATATTGCATATTATTATCTATAAAGAGGTCCTGATGGGTCATGGCATACCTGTAGGTGGGTATGTCAAAACAAGCCCAATCCCACCTAAAGAATGGGAATATGCTCTTTATGGTCTGCTTGCAGGTAACTTTGACCTTGTGGTGTTCATGGCCCATGTAATTATAGACCACAAGATGTCAGTGTTGTCTCAGCTACCAAGGAATACCCAAGGCCAGGACACCCAATGCTTTGCCTAATGTTGGCAGAACTCAGAGGAACTGACAGCATTAGAGAAATGTTTCAGATTTGGAAGAAAATGAACCATAGAGTGTTGGTAGAACTCCATCATGAAAAGGCAGTGTGGACAAGGGAAACTAGTGAATGGTCTCTGCCCACATTTGATGTGGAAGCTAGATTAGTAAAGTTGGAACTGATACAATAAGGCCACTTATTATCTTGCCATGTTTACAGTTGATAGCACTGTAGAGATCAGAAAGGTTGCTCTGTGAGTTGTAATTCCAAAGCTACTTTAAAAGTTGATTTTTTGTTAAACAGAGAAAGGAAATTTGTACTAATATATTAATGTCCTTGAATTCATTCTCATGTAAGCATTTTGCTGGCCCAGATTCTGTCCATGAATCCTTTTGAGTCTATACTGGATTCTAATGGAAAGTTGTTTGAAAATCCCAGTATTTACAGATTTCATAGACCCTGCCCTATGCTTTTGTTTAGACACTCTTGAAATTACCATCTTCAAAATAAAATCTAAGTTGGTTGTGTTATTCTGTGACTTGGAAAGACATTGCAGACTACTTATTGATTTTTTTAAATTAAAATTAAGAAGTTAGAGAAACCCACACAATTTTTTACTTGCAATTCACCAGGTAGTTGAATATTAGATCTGCTGGAGCAAGAGCCTCATTTAAAAATGTCAAAAACATTTCAATGTTAAGTCAATAAAGAACATGACAATAATGAAAAGGTGAGTACAAAACTCCTTCCCTCTGAGTCAATGCTATACAAAGGCAGCAAAAGCATTTAAATATTTATTTGACCATAAAGTGCTGGACTAGCATAGCCAGAGAGAGAGATAAGGAAGTTGTGGCGGCATGATAATACAATTCTTTATTGATGCAGACACCCCAGATCGGGTGTGAGCACAGCGGATTTAGGCCACATGGAACTAGCAAAATGGATGCCTACCACTGTGCATGCCAGTCCTTCTCCAGGTCTTCTCCAGGTCAGGATGTGGAAGAGGAAGAGAGAGAGAGAATGGAAACAGGAGTGACTTTTATAGGAGAATTCCAGAAGTGGCAAGTCAGGACGGAATTGGCTAGGAAAGGGGGGTGGAGAAAACAAGGCACTCTGGGAAGCTAGAAAGCTTACATAGCAAAGGTTGCTATAGTTTTATCTCATGTGGGAATGGGCAAAACCCTGAGGGGGTAATGTGGTAGCAGAGAAGTCATTTTTAAAACAAGGCAGAAGATTGATTAAGTAAATAATAATACTCACATGGGAATATGGTGGTTTGTGGGTCCTGCCTAACTCAACTACATCTGTACAATATCCCAACACCTCCCCCTTTCTTTTATCTAATGGCCATAGTATCAGGAAATTTAGAGTGGAACAGGCTTAAATGTTTTTTAAGGAATGCTGGGCTCCAGTGGGAAGATGCAGAATGTTTTTGTGGGGGAGGGAAGACTTACATAAGCTGCCAACCTTGTGAGATTTATGTGTCCCCTTTTGCTCAACCCCTCTGTAGAGAGAGAGAGACTTACCTGGAGGGACTCAGTTTAAGATCTGCCAGGCTTCACCATCTCCTCACAAATTTCTTGCATCTTTCCCTTATCTTTTTATCTAATCGTCACATTTAAATGGGTCAATGTCTGTAAAAGACTCCATCTGTGACAGAGGAATAGTAGTGTAGGGGTGAACAGAAACCTGTTGGACATAAACCCGAATGATATCGTGTAGGCATTTTCAAAAGAACTGGCACAAAACAGGGAGGGACAAGTAGGAGAGCAGCAAGAGCCAGTGTGATGTCAAGAGGAGGCCTGGTGGTCGAAGGGGTGTTTCCTGCCTCTGGGGCAAGGCCTATCAGGTGAAGGGTGTTTCCTGCCTCTGGGAGCATTTCCTGCCTCTGGGGGAGTTTCTTGCCTCAAAGGGCATTTCTTGCCTCTGGGGGCAGGGTCTAGTAATGAGGCGGGTTTTCCTGCCTCTGCATATCTGTACAATATCCCAACAATAAAGTTAAGGTTGAAATTGGTGATAAGTAGATTAGGGATGGCAGAAGGATGGTACCGTGGATTACCTTCTCTGAATAATATTGTTTTAGGCACTCAAATTCCAATGCTTAGGGTTGGGCAATGGTGCACCTGGTTAAGTGCATAAATTACCAGCTGTTCAGGGTAAGTTTGAAATGGGACCAAATGGATTTATCTTCTTTGCTTTTCACTACATCTACTTATTTCATCATTATGTTCTCACTGTTGTTAGTTTCATCTGTGTAGTCGCAGATGACCTGTGGAAGAGATGAATACAGAATTCTTACATGAAACTGGGAAAAGAACTAAGGCACCTAGTAGTGCTTACTCATCTCTTACATGCCAATTATCTTCAAAGCACTAGCTATAGTAAACTTGAGTATTTTAGATGCCTACAAAGACACAGATATACAATTGATATTATTATTTTCATTTTGCAAAAATTAAAATAATGGCTTAGATATGAAAAGTACATTGTTCAAGTCCACGTAGCTAAGGATTTGAACTTGGGTGCCTGGTTCTAGAAGCTGTACATTCAACTTGTATACTCACAGACACTGCTATGCTCAATAGAATAGTATGAGCTGACTCAATCTGTTGAAGAAAAGTCCTCAACAGAGGCTGAGTGATGGTGCATCTACTTGAACACACATGCTACCATGGACAAGGACCCAAGTTTAAGCTTCCAGTCCCTACCTGCATGGGGTAAGGTTTACAAGTGGTGAAGCAGTGATGTAACTTCTCTCTTCCTAGGTTTAATATGTAATATGTAATATGTAATCTATAAATCTGATATAAAAACATATTAGAATTATTGGGGGTCTAAGAAGTAGAAGAGAGAAAGAAGGGTGTAGAACCATATTCAAAGAAATAATAGCAGAAAACTTTCCAAACCTTGGATGTGGAAGGATATAAATACTCAAGAAAGAGAGAGAACTCCAAAATTTTCAACCTAAATAGACCTACACTAAGGCATCTATATAGGGTAAACCTTTGCCAGATGATGGGACTCATCAAATCTCAGAACTGAGAGAGACTAACTTTAGACACTTTTTCTAATAATCTGTAGAGCTTTGGAGGGATACACAAAAGACATCCTTGGATGGGACAGTGTCAAGTATGCAACCCAGACCAGAACTCCAACAGAGAGTATTTATTGCCAAAACTATGCATCAAAGACAAATGAGGAAGATAAAAGATGCTTTTCAAGAACATTCAACAGGGGAGAAATCTGCAGATACATGTAACAGGTAACCTTACACAGTAATTTTAGGATATAATTTTTTGGGGGGGAGATATCAGAGTGTAGGTGAGGTTTTTAAAAGTTAACTACATATTTCACTGTGTAAACGTCATTATGGCAGGTACACTTCTTTGATGTCCTAAGAAATATTGAGTTTATTCCAGTCACCTTGCAAAACCTGTAGACTCCAAGTAGAATGCTGATCATCAGAGTTCACAGATATGTGGGCTGCTTATTGTTCAACTCATGACCTATTTCAGACCTCTGCCATGGAACACAGGAGTTTGTAACAGGACATTTTGAGATCCTGCAGTGAGTAGGCCTCATGTCTTCATGGTTTTTGTTGATATACAAATGTACTTGGTGGTGTCTCTCTCCTCTTCCTGGTCAACTAAAAATAACAAAAAAGATCATCTGGGAACACAATAAGACAAGACTTGGAATACTTTGGGAACCTACCTAGCCATGGGTGAGTGCAAACATGTATGACTTGTGGACAGAGAGGGGCCTAAGGAGAGATTCCTGAGGCTGAAAACCTGTACCTACTCAGGAGCAACAGGTATCAGTCTGGCAGTTTGCCAGTTGAGGCACCACCTCCAGTCTGAGTTTTAACAACAAATAAACTGCCGGCGGGAGGAAAGGATCTCCTAAGTCTCACCAAATGCAACTGGGAGTCTCCATTGCTACTGTTCCTTGGAGGCTAGAGCAGCAGCAGGTAAGCCCTCTGCTGACACTGGGAGCAAAGACCTGATCAGGCAACTCAGGAAAAGACATACACTCCCAGTGGTCTTGAAGTGGTGCTGTATAGTGGAAGGCTTTCCACATTGTTCTCCTAAGGAATTTGGAGACATGTTGAATAATTGCCTGAGAACCCACGGAGTACAAACAAGATTTGTTTAGAAACTCACAGGGCCAAGGACTGCTGTCCAGCTTGGTCTGGTTGCTGTTAGAGAAGCCAAATTGCTTTTGGGGTTTTGGAACCTTGGGGTGTAGGATTCTCTTTGCATAGCCACTGTACTATTTCTTCTCCGTCCTGTTTTATCTCTAGGTTAAGAGTGAGTAATTAAGCTAAAAATTCTACTTATAGTTAAAAAACTGGCAAGCTCCCATAACCAATGGGGAAGATAAAAAACAGAAGAGGGTTTAACAGCCACTGTGCTTCACCCCAAGGACTGAGACAACAATGAAACAACTGTTAATCTCCATAACTGTGAACTATTTAAGAACCATACTTAGGAGGGTTCCTGGAAGATGGCGGACTGAGAAGCTGCTAGTGGCTTGAGCCACATCTTCTGGAAACGGTAGGATTTTCTGCCTTTAGAAGGCCAGTCAATAAGGGATCCTAGCGGTGACACCAAGGACATGAGTATAACTTAATTTGGGTTAAGAATTAGAGTAGAAAAAAAGGGAACAAAAAAATTTTTTTTCCTTTTAATTATTAAGCACGCTGCCTGCCCCGCCCCTCACCAGTCCCAGAGGACCAGCTCCTAGCAGAATCCCCTGCTGAGCTTCTGTATTTACCAAATTCCTGTCCCACCAGGGAGTATCATTCATACTAAGTCTATACCCTTCTGAAACCTCTGGCCTTTTTTCTTTCAAAGTAGCCAATGCCCCCCCCACCTCACCCCGCATAGCTAATTAAATAAATTAAATTAAATTAATTAATTAAAAAAACTCTTTCCTTTCACCGCTCTTTTATGATTGTTCCTTTTCTTATCTTTTTCTTTTTTCTCTCTCTCTTTCTTTTTTATTCTTTTTCTCATTCTTGTCATCCTTTCTTCCTTAATCCTACAGCTCCCAAAGCCACAGGCCCCAGCCCCCACACCACCAAACAGTGTGCTTTTTTGAATTCACTGATACACATTTGGAAATTATTTTGGGGAAGAATTCTGACTCAGAGTGGACTCTCTATGTGTGTATCTCTGCTCTAGTTCCCTTTCCCCTCTTGTTACTCCTAGAATATACAGTGGATAGTAGACTTGCATAACTGTCTATTCTTGCTATCCCTTCTTCTTTTTTTTTTCTTCTCTTTCTTCTTCACTGAGATTTGGTTACTATTCTTTTACGGACTGGAGAAATTGTTTGGCCAACTGGTAGTGATTAAACTGCTTCAATACTTGCTTCAGTTGCTACTGTAATTCCTGAGGTTGGTGAGTATAATTGTCATAAAGGTATTTAGTACAGTGTTGCTTGTGCTCAAGACACAACAACTGAGGAACAACAAAGCATAAAAAAAGAAACACATAAATCAAAAAAATGGGTAGATCAAAAACAAATAAAACTGCTACTCCAATGAATGAAGACAAGAGCCCAGAAGAAACTACAAATCAGCCAGAAGTAACCATAGATAAGAAAAGTATGCAAGCAATAATAAACTTATTAATCACAGAAATGAAAACAACATTGGTAGAAAGGAATGGCAGTATTAGGGAAACAACAGTTGAGACCCCCAAGGAAAATACTGATTATCTTGAGGCAATTAGAGAACTGAAAGCTGAAATAGCTGTAATGAAGAAAGAAGCTGAGGCAAGGGAAAGAAGACTAACAGAAGCAGAAAACAGAATTAGTCAGACAGAGGATGAGTTAGAGAAAACAAAGAAAGAGGTTAAAAAGCTTAAAAAGAGATTGAGAGACACTGAAAACAACAACAGAGACATATGGGATGATCTCAAAAGAAGTAACATTCGTATAATTGGCCTGCCAGAGGAAGAAAGAGAGGAAGGGGAAGCAAACATTCTTGAGGAAACAATAGAAGAATACTTCCCAGACCTGAATAAGAGAAAGGACATCAAGATTCAAGAGGCACAGAGAGTACCAAACAGAATCAACCCAGACCTGAAGACACCAAGACACATCATAGTCACAATGAGAAGAAGTAAGGATAAAGAAAGGATCCTAAAGGCTGCAAGAGAGAAACAAAAAGTCACATACAAGGGAAAACCCATAAGATTATGTGCAGACTTCTCCACTCAAACTCTAAAAGCCAGAAGGGAATGGCAAGATATCTATCGAGTCCTGAATGAGGAAGGGTTTCAACCAAGGTTAATATATCCTGCTAGACTTTCATTCAAACTAGATGGAGGGATCAAAACCTTTTTAGACAAACAACATTTAAAGGAGGCAACCATCACCAAACCGGCCCTGAAAGAGGTTCTAAAAGACCTCTTATAAACAAGAACATCACTACAATACTGGCAATATATCAGAGCAAACAACAAAAAAATGTTTTTTTGAACAATGGCACTACAATACATTAAATCCATAATATCAATAAATGTCAATGGCTTAAAATCACCCATCAAAAGGCACAGAGTTGGGGGATGGATCAGAAATCATAATCCAACCATACGCTGCTTGCAAGAATCCCATCTGTCACAACAAGATAAACACAGACTTAAAGTGAAAGGATGGAAAACTATCATACAGGCTAAAGGACCACAAAAAAGGGCAGGAAAAGCCATTCTCATCTCAGACACGATAGATTTTAAATTAAAGTAATAAAAAATAGGCAAGGACATTACATAATGATTAGAGGATCAATCAGCCAAAAAAACTTAACAATCATTAACATCTATGCACCCAATGAGGGACCATCTAAATACGTCAAGCACTTACTGAAAGAATTTCAAAAATACATCAATAGTAATACAATAATAGTGGAATACCCCACTCTCACACTTAGACAGATCAACAAAGCAGAGAACCAACAAAGATACATGAAAATTGAAAGAAGACATTGACAGACTAGTCCTCTTGGACATTTTCAGAGTCCTTCACCCCAAAAAACTGGAATACACCTTCTTCTCAAATCCACATAACACATACTCAAGGATAGACCACATGTTAGGCCACAAAGACAACATCAATAAATTCAAGAACATTGAAATCATCCCTAGTATCTTCTCATACCACAGTGGAGTAAAACTAACATTTAACAACAGACAGACAATTATTAAAAGTCACAGAATTTGGAAACTAAACAACATACTCCTTAAGAACCACTAGGTCAGAGATTCACTCAAGCAGGAAATTCAAATGTTCCTGGAAACAAATGAAAATGAAGGCACAACCTATCAAAATATTTGGGACACAGCTAAAGCAGTACTGAGAGGGAAACTTATAGCCATACAATCACATATTAAACACCAAGAAGAAGCTCAAATGAACGACTTTACTGCACACCTCAAGGACTTAGAGGAAGAGGAACAAAGGAACCCTAAAGCATCCAGAAGGACAGAAATCACTAAAGTTAGAGCAGAAATAAACAACATCGAAAATAAAAGAACCATACAAAAGACCAATGAAGCCAAATGTTGTTTCTTTCAAAGATTAAACAAAATTGACAAACCCCTAGCCAGACTCACCAAACAAAAAAGAGAGAAGACTCAAATTAATAGAATTGTAAACGATGGAGGAGATATCACAACTGACACCACAGAAATCCAGAGATTCCTGCGCAACTTCTATAAAGAACTATAAGCCACCATGCTAGAGAATCTGGAAGAAATGGAACAATTCCTAGAAGCATATGCCCTTCCAAAACTGAACCAAGAAGAACTACAAAATCTAAATGTACCAATCAGAGACAAAGAAATTGAAACCGTTATTAAGAACCTCCCCAACAACAAAAGTCCTGGATGAGATGGCTTCACAAACGAATTCTACAAAACTTTCAGGAAACAGTTAGTACCCATACTTCTTAAGCTTTTCCATAAGATTGAAGAAACAGGAATACTCCCTTCCACATTGTATGAAGCCAACATCACCCTGATACCAAAAGCTGATAGGGACAGAACAAAAAAGGAAAACTACAGACCAATATCTCTGATGAACATAGATGCCAAAATATTAAACAAGATCTTGGGCAACCAGATACAGCAACATATCAAAAAGATTGTTCATCACGACCAAGTGGGATTCATCCCAGGAATGCAAGGCTGGTTCAACATCCGTAAGTCAATCAATGTCATTCACCACATCAATAAAAGCAAAGCCAAAACCACATGATTATCTCAATAGATGCAGAGAAAGTCTTTGACAAAATCCAACACCCATTCATCCTCAACTCTACAAAAAAAGGGAATAGATGGGAAATTCCTCAAGATAGTGGAGTCTATATATAGCAAACCTACAGCCAACATCATACTCAATGGACAGAAGCTGAAAGCATTCCCCCTAAGATCGGGGACTAGACAGGGCTGTCCATTGTCACCGTTACTCTTCAACATAGTATTGGAAATTCTTGCCATAGCAATCAGGCAAGAGAAAGAAATCAAAGGAATACAGATTGGAAGGGAAGAAGTCAAGCTCTCACTATTTGCAGATGATATGATAGTATACATAGAAAGACCTAAAGAATCCAGTAGAAAATTACTGGAAGTTATTAGGCAATATAGCAAGGTATCAGGCTACAAAATCAATGTACAAAAATCAGTGGCATTTCTTTATGCAAACACTAAATCTGAAGAAGAAGACATCCAGAAATCACTCCCATATACTGTTTCAGCAAAATCAATCAAATACCTAGGAATACAGTTGACCAAAGAAGTGAAAGACTTGTATGCTGAAAACTATGAGTCGCTACTCAAGGAAATAGAAACTGATACCAAGAAATGGAAAGATATCCCATGCTCATGGATTAGAAGAATAAATATCATCAAAATGAGTATTCTCCCCAGAGCCATATACAAATTTAATGCAATACCCATCAAAGTTACACCAAGCTTTTTTAAGAGAATAGAAAAAACACTACAATCATTTATCTGGAACATGAAAACACCTAGAATTGCCAAAACCATATATATATACAATGGAATACTATACAACTATCAAGAACAATGAACCCACCTTCTCTGACCTATCTTGGATGGAGCTAGAAGGTATTATGTTAAGTAAGCTAAGTCAGAAAGATAAAGATGAATATGGGATGATGCCACTCATAAACAGAAGTTGAGGAAGAAGATCTGAAAGGGAAACTAAAAGCAGAACCTGACCAAATTGTAAGTAGGGCACCAAAGTAATAACCCTGAGGTGAGGGGTAGACGTGCAGCTTCCTGGGACAGTGGGGGGTGGGAGTGGGTGGGAGGGATGGGTCAAAGTCTTTTGGTGGTGGGAATGGTGTTTATGTACACTCCTAGTAAAATGTAGTCATATAAATCACTAGTTAATTAATATGAGAGGGGGAAAATTAATTGTATGTCTCGAAGTTTTTCAAAACACAAACTGAATCTTTTCTCAATATATGCAGTGTAATTGATATGCAGACTCTCTCAAAAGCCTAGACCAAGTAGATCAGAAGCAACCAATAGCACAGCTATATACAAGATACTGGGTACTGTACAGCAAACCATAACAAAAGGACTTTCCAAAGTTAACCCAATTACCAAATAATGTGATGATAACATTAACTATCGATTGTATTTTTGAACCCTAAGACAGCAGGAACCTCACATCTCTACTATAGAGCTTCTACATCCCCCAGTCCTGGAACCCTTGGATATGGCCCACTTTCCCATATGCCTCTCCCAATCCATATAAAATAATATTGCATCTGCCGATCACAACCTAACCAACACAACGATTGCCACCTCAACATGCTTCACTTCAGACTGTGTCCAGAGACTATACGTGTGGAATGACAACCCTTCAGCTTGATTACTCGGGTGAGACCTTTCCTTTCATAGTATACTCTAATTCCATCTTAGGTGGTTCACTTTCTAACAAAGTCCCAAAACCTAGATATACACCAGTTTCTGTGAGAGAGAGCTTATGTTCACACGTATCCGTAAACTACTGCAAAATATATACCTGAAAGCAGAAGTACACTTCCTCTCCACTATTCCAAGCTTTGGGTCCATGATTGCTCAACAACTTGTTTGGCTTCGTATGTTAACTCTCTTTTCAGTCACCAGGTTCCAGATGTCATCAGGATGCCGGCCAGGCTTCCCTGGACTGAAGACCCCACAAATGTGTCCTGGAGCTCTGCTTTCCCAGAGACCCACCCTACTAGGGAAAGAGAGAGGCAGACTGGGAGTATGGACCAACCAGTCAACGCCCATGTTCAGCGGGGAAGCAATTACAGAAGCCAGACCTTCTACCTTCTGCAACCCACAATGACCCTGTGTCCATGCTCCCAGAGGGCTAGAGAATGGGAAAGCTATCAGGGGAGGGGGTGGGAAATGGAGAATGGGTAGTGGGAATTGTGTGGAATTGTACCCCTCCTACCTTACGGTTTTGTTAATTAATACTTTCTTAAATAAAAAAAAAAAGTACCATACTTAGACATTAGTCAATTCAGGCAAGTGTGATTAGTGGACTGAATAGTACTGAGAGAGGGATGTCATAACACACCATATACAATGGTCAAACCAAGAAGAAGGGGGTCGGGTGGTGGCGCAGTGGGTTAAGCGCATGTGGTGCAAAGCGCAAGGACCGGCGTAGGGATCCCAGTTCGAGCCCCCGGCTCCCCACCTGCAGAGGGGTCGCTTCACAGGCAGTGAAGCAGGTCTGCAGGTGTCTATCTTTCTCTCCCCCACTCTGTCTTCCCCTCCTCTCTCCATTTCTCTCTGTCCTATCTAACAACGAATAGCGTCAACAAGGGCAATAACAATAACCACAACGAGGCTACAACAACAAGGGCTACAAAAGGGGGGAAAAGTGGCCTCCAGGAGCGGTGGATTCATGTTGCAGGCACCAAGCCCAGCAATAACCCTGGAGGAAAAAAAATACCAAGAAGAAACACTGGATAAATGAACTAGGGAAAAAGTCCAGCTGAAAGCCCCCCAAAGAGTTTTGAGTATAAGATCCCAACACTAATTGAGGTATTATTTACTGGAGTGAGGAAAGAGTTTTAAAGTAAGATTATTGGAAATGGAGAAACAGCAAATGAGACTCTGAAAGAAAAAACTATCTGGAGGTAATTATATTGCTGAGGACTGAAATAGCTGAGTTAAGAGCACATCTAGCTGAAGAAGCTAATACAGTATTCGAGCAGGGTAAAAAAATAGCTGAGCTACAGAAAAAAACAGAGGGGAAAGAGAACAGAATCAATGAGGCAGAAAACAGAATTAGCAAGATTGAGGATGAATTACAGAAACTAAGAAAGAGATAAGAGATCTCAAAAATAGATTAAAAGATACTGAAAACAACAACAGAGACATATGGGATTACTTCAAAGGAAGTAATATACACACTATAGGCCTACAAGAGGAAGAGAGAGAGGGGAATAAAGAATTCTATATGACATGATAGCTGAGAACTTCTCTACTCTAAGACAACATAAAAGACATAAAGGTTCAAGAGGCCCAGAGGGTCCAAAACAGAATTAACCTATACTTTATTTATTTTAAGTCTATCGTATCAGATGGAGAATAGCTGTTCCTGCCCTTTTTGTGTTCCATTGGCTTGTATGGTAATTTTCCATCCTTTCACTTTAAGTCTGTGTTTGTCTTGTTGAGATAGGTGAGATCCCTGCAGACAACATAAGGTCAAGTTGTGTTTTCTGTTCCATCTTCCTACTCTGTGCCTTTTAATGGATGAATTCAGGTCATTGATATTGATTGATATTATAGATTGAAGATATTTCAACACCATTGTTTTATATTTTTAGAGTGTCCTGATATATGCAAGTTTATGATGATGTGATGTTTTATAAGAGAATTTTCAGAACTTCTTACAGATCAGACTTGGTGATAGCTGATTCTTTGAACTGTTGTTTGTCTGAGAAGGTTTCTATGCCTCCATCTAATCTGAATGACAGTCAAGCAGGATACAGTAGTCTTGGTTGAAAGCCTTTCTCATTGAATGCTCAATAAATATCTTGCCATTCTCTTCTTGCCTGTAGTGTTTGTGTGGAGAAATCTGCTGCTAATTTTATAGATTTTCCTCTGTAGGTAACTCTTTGTATTTCTCTTGCAGCTTTCTTTATCTTATTACTTTTCATTCTAAATATGATGTGTCTTGGTGTCTTTAAGTATAGGACATATTGGTGGGGTCTTCAGTCCAGGGAAGTCTGGTCAGCATCCTACTGGCATCTGGAACCTGGTGGCTGAAAAGATAGTTAACATACAAAGCCAAATAAATTTTTGAACAATTATGCGCCTAAAGGCTGGAATAGTACAGATGAAGATGTTGGGTATTGTACAGCAAATCCTAACAAAGGGAATTTTCAAAGTTAACCCAATTACGAAATAATGTGATAATAACAATAACTATCCATTGTCTTCTTGAACCCTAAGACAGCAGGAACCTCACATTTCCACTATAGAGCCTATATTTCCCCCAGTCCTGGAACCTTAGGGTGGGGCACACTTTCCTACATGCTTCTATCAATTCATATCAAATAATATTGCATCCACCCATCACAACCTAATCAACACAAAAAGTGGGGAATTAATGTTTTACATTTGACAGTAAATACAATAGTTCCTACATGCATAACATTTTCCAGTTTTCCATATAACAATACAACTCCCACTAGGTCCTTTATCATCCTTTTGGACCTATGTTCTCCGCTCCCCCCACCCCCCAAAAAAGCTTCTGCACAGCAAAAGAAACCACCACCCAAATAAAGAGACCCCTTACATATTGGGAGAAGATCTTTACATGCCATACATCAAACAAAAGGCTAATAACCAAAATACATAAAAAGTTCACCAAACTCAGAAACAAGAAAACCAGTGACCCCACCTAAAAATGGGGAGAGGATATGAACAGAATATTCACAACAGAACACATTTAAAAAGCCAACAAGCATATGAAAAAAAAATCCTTCAGGCCAGAAGTGGCCTGTTTGGGGAAATAGGGCAGAGACAAAGATGAAAACCTGTGGAGAGAGGGGCCGGGTGGTGGTGCATCTGGTTGAGTGCACGTTCTTTTTTTTCCCCTTCCATTTTTTAAAATTTAATTTTATTTTATTCATAAAAAGGAAACTGACAAAACCATAGGATAAGAGGGGTACAACTCCACACAATTCCTGTTGTTTTTGACGGGTTATGTTGTTTTCACCGGGCTGGCTTCACGGGCAGGTAACAGATGACCAGGGACTCATGGTTGAGCTGTAGGCAGTATCTCTTTATTCATGCAGGACGCAGCACAATTTAAGACGAGCTAAGCTAAACTCAAGTTACTCTAAAACTCACAATGCTGTCTTTATATATACTTGCCAAGTAGGGTGGAAACAGGATATGACATAGAGAGGGTGGAGAGAAAAGTGACTGGTGAAAATCAGAGTGTGACAAGGAGGGGGCAGAGCAGGCGAGAATCCTATCACTGAACCACCAATGCCCTGGAGTGCTTTATGTAAATGTAAAAGTGATTTATGTAAATAGACCAAAGCTTTGAATGGGATAAATCTATCCCTATATAGGCATATGGTTAAGCAGAAGCCAGGGGGAGCTGGCATACTATCCAACAAATTCCCACCACCTGAACTCCGTATCCCATCCCCTCCCTTGATAGCTTTCTTATTCTTTAACCCTCTGGGAGTATGGACCCAAGGTCATTGTGAGATGCAGAAGGTGGAAGGTCTGGCTTCTGTAATTCCTTACCCGCTGAACATGGGCGTTGACTGGTTGATCCATACTCCCAGTCTGTCTCTCTCTTTTCCTAGTGGGGCAGGGTTCTAGGGAATCAGAGCTCCAGGACACATTGGTCTGTTCAGGGAAGTCTGGTTGGCATCCTGCTGGCATCTAGAACCTGGTGGTTGAAAAGAGACATATAACATATATGTTTATATGTTATATGTTTATATGTTTATATTTAACATATAAAGCCAAACAGATTGTTGACTAATCATAAACCTAAAGGCTGGAGTAGAGCAGATGAAGAGTTGAGGGGGGTCTCCATTTTGTAGATAGCTAGTAGGCATATTTTAATTATATTCCAAAGGGCCTTGAGTGCACATGTTACAGTGCACAAGCGCCTGGATTTGACCTCCCAGCCCCCACCTACGGGGGCAAGCTTCAGGAGTGGTGAAGCAGGGCTGCAGGTGTCTCTCTCCCTGTCTATCACCCCTATCCCTTTTGATTTCTGGCTGTCTCTACCCAAATAAATAAATAATAATAATAATATTAATAATAATAAGAAGAAAAGATGCATGGAGATAAAAACAATAAGCAAGATTCCAAAAGTGGAACTTTAGTCAGAACTCAGTGGGAAGCCATCTAAAACTGCCTCACTGGATTTCAGTGAAAGACAACATCAAGCCACAGCTTGGGCAGGGTGGATTATTTGTTCCCCTGGTTTGAATTGACTTACAGTCTGTTGTTTGTTAGTTTGTCAGTTTGTTGTTGGTTGAGGGTTTTGTGTGATTTTACCTGTGGAAGGCATTTGCATTGTAAGTGAACTGGAGCATTTCCTCATATATCTATGGACCATGTGTGTCTATTCTTTTTTTTTTTTTAAATAAATAAGTTTATTTATTTATTTATTTATTTTACCTCCAGGGTTATCACTGATGCTTAGTACCTGCACTACAAATCCAGTTTTTATTGTTATTGCTGTTAGATAGGACAGAGAGAAATTGTTTTCCTACTTTTTAGGTTTCCTATTTATCCTTATGGAGTTTCTTTTGATATGTAGAAGTTTTTTAATTTGATATAGTTACATTTGTTCAATCTTGCTTTTGTTTTCCTTGTCTATGTGTTGAAGTCTCCAAATACATCTTCAGTATTAATGTCATTTTTCACCAATATATTTGTCTATGTATTTTATACTTTCAGGTCTAATATCTAATAATCAGGTCTAATATCTAATCATCTCTGACCCATTTTGAGCAAATTTTGGTGTGCAATATTAATTGATGGTCTAGTTTTATTTTTTCTATATGTGGCTGCCCAGTTCTCCCAACACCATTTCTTTTCCCCATTGTATAGTTTTGGCCCCTTTGTCACATATGAGTTGGCTATACATGTGTGGGTTAAGTTGTGGGCTCTTTACCCTATTTCCTTGGTTGATAAGTCCAGTTTTGTTCCAATACCACACTATTTTCACTACTACTGCTTTGTAGTATAACCTGATGTCTGGTATTGTGATGCCTTGATTTTTCTTCTTTTTCCTCAAGTGTACTTTTGCTATTTGTATTTTTTTAAAGTTCTACGTAGAATTTTATATCAGTCGTTCAATTTTTAAAAAATATGTTGCTGGAATTTTAATGGGGATTCACTGAATCTATAAATTACTTTAAGCATAATTGCCATTTTAATGATATTTATTCTTCCAATCCATGAACAGGGGGTGTTCTTCCTTTTCTTTGTGTTATTCTGTATTTATTTTAACAGTCTTATAGTTTTCCCTGCAAACATCGTTCACATATTTTGTTAGATTTATTCCTAGGTATTTTATCTTTTTGGATTAAACTGTAAATGGGATTGATCCTTTCACTTTGTTTCATTTAGCTCATCTCTTGTGTAGAGAAATGCCACAGATTTGTGAGTCTTGATTTTATAACTTGCTACTTTACTGAATTTGTTGATGATTTCTAGTAGTTTCTTGGCAGAGTTTATTGGGTCCTCTTGACATATCAACATGTCATCTGCAAATAAATACTTTGCAATTTGGATTGCTTCGATATATCTTTCTTGCCTGATTACAATAGAGATGACTTCTGGGACAATGTTGAATGGAATTGGTGAGAGTGGGCATCCTAGTCTAGTTCCTGATTTTAGGGGGAAAACTTTCAATTTTTCCCCATTGAATATGGTGTTAGCTATGGATTTTTTATATATACCCTTAGTTATGTTGTGGAATTTATCTTCTATTCCCAATTTCTTGAGGTCCTTTATCATAAATGGGTGTTGGACCTTGTTCAATGCTTTTTCTGTGTCATTTAATAAAATCATATGATTTTTATATTTCTTTTTGTTGATATGGTGCATTACATTGATTGACTTGTGGATGTTGATCCATCCTTGTTTCCCAGGGATGAATCCCAATGGGTCTTGGTGGATTATTCTCTTGATATGTTGTTGAATTCAATTAACCAAGATTTTGTGGAGGATCTTTGCATCAATGTTCATCAGGGATATAAGTCTATGATTTTCTTTTTTGGTGGAGTTCTTCCCTACTTTGGGAATCAGAGTGATGTTCGCCTATAGGATGTGTTTGGGAGTATTCCCTCTTCTATTTTCTAGAAGTTTGAGCAGGACAGATATTATTAGTTCTTAGAATATTTATGAAGTTTGTTAGTATAGTCATCTGGACATGGGTTTTTATTCTTGGGGAGGCTTTTCATTACTATTTCAATTTCTTTACTACTGATTGACCTGTTAAGTTTATCTTCTTCCTCTTGTGTCAAGGTTCTCAGTTGGTATGATTAATAATATGTCCATTATTCTAGGTTGTCAAATTTATTTCCACATAGATATCCATAATAATCTTGCATGATCCTTTGTATCTCTACTTCTTCTGTTGTAATAGCTCCTTTCTTGCTTCTTAGCAGCTTTATCATAACTTTATCTCTTTTTCTTTTACTGAATGTAGCTAATGGTTTATCTATTTTATTTATCTTTTCAAAGAATTGGCTCTTGGTTTCATTAACCTTTCTCATGGTCTTTTTGTTTCCTATTCCATTGATGTTTGCTTTGAGTTTAACTATTTCCTATTTCCTGTTGACTCTTGGGTCTCTTTGTTACTCCATTTCTATTTGGTTCAGTTGGGTTCTTAGATGGTTTACTAGTGATTTATTTATTAATATTGCCTTACATTGCTATGAACTTCCGTCTAAGGACTGCTTTTGTTGCATCCCATAAGGTCTGATAGCTGATTTCTCAATTTTAATTGGTATTGATGTAATTGCATTTCTTTTATGATTTCTTCAATAACTCATGTGCTGTTCAGAAGTATATTGTTTAGTCTCTAGACTTTAAGGCAGTTTTTTTTTTTCATGTTTGATTTCTAGCTTCATGCCATCATGGTTTGAGAAGATGCATTTTGTAATTTTAATATTCACATAATTATTTAGGCTGTCTTTGTGGCCCAGCATATGGCCATTCCTTGTGAATGATCCATATGTAATTGAGAAGAATGTGTATTCATTTCATTGGGATGGAAAATTCTGTATATATCAGTTAGGTCCATTTCAGCTATGGTTTCATTTAAGACTGCTATTTCCCTGCTTATTTTTTGTCCAGATAATCTGTCCCTTGCTTTGAGTGATTTGTTAAGTTATCCTACTATTACTGTGTTGCTGTCAATGTCTCCCTTAAGTTCAGTAAGTATTTGTTTTATATATTTGTGTGCACTTGAGTTTGGGACATACATATAATGGTTACATCTTCCTGTTGGATGAATCCTTTGACCAGTATATAGTGTCCCTCTCTGTCTCTGCCTACATTATTTAACTGAAAGTCTGTCTTATCTGAAACAGAATAGTTGCCTCTCCCTCTTTTTCTGTGAATTATTACTTTGAAATATGCTCCAGTCTCTTACATTAAGTTTCAGTTTTTCTTTTCTTTGGATGTGTGTTTCTTAAAGACAGTTAATGGGCAAGTCCTGTTTTTTAACTCATTTAGCCACTCTGGGTCTTTCAAAAGATGAATTTAGGCCATTTACATTTAGGGTAATTATTAATATATGAGGTTTACTTATTTCTACTCTGATTTTTGTTTTGAGTTTATTTTAAATTGTTGATTGTTATTTTTTAATGTGTTTAGGAATCTTCAAATTGTTTTCTACAGGGGCTACACTAGTTTGCATTCTCACCAACAGTGTAGAAGAGTGCCCTTCTTTCCATATCCTTGACAATACTGGTATTTGTACTTTTGATATAAATAATTCTCAGAGGGTTGAGATGATATCTCATTGTTGTTTTTATTTGCATTTCACTGACAATTAATGCTTAAGCCTATTGGCTGTCTGAATATTTTTTTTGGAAATATGTATATTTAGTTCTTCACTTAATGTTTTATTTATTTGTTTATTTGTTTACTGTTGTTGTTACTGAGTTTTGTGTGTTGCTTTTTTTATTATATCCTGGCCATTAATGCTTTGACATGTGGCCTGTAAATATATTTTCCCATTGTGTAATGCATCTTTCTGTTTTGGTGATAGTTCCTTTTGCTGTGCAGGAGGTTTTTAGTTTGATGCAGTTTAAGTAGTTTATCTTTTCTCTTGTTTTGCTTGCTGTCTGGTACAATACACACACACAGGTATATGCACACACACATGCACACATGTATACACAGACATGCTCCTGTACCATCATGTGAACCAAAATTTTACCTGTTGGGAAAAACTTTTATGGACTTATTTATTGGTTTTTATGGGAACAAGATGGAAAGAAAGACATAAAGAGTGCCGGGCTAGTGTGGGGGTGCCTTCTTCCCAGGCGTGAACTCTCTGGGTTGGAGAGAACTCGACTGGAGCCAGCCTGGGCTGCTGCTTACTCAGCAATGCAGGAGAGAGACCAGGAACTCGTGGCAGAGTGGGAATGCAATGTGTCTTTATTGATCAGAGACAACACTTTTATAGGATAGAACTGGAAGTGGCAAGTCAGAAAAGGAAATGGCTACTCGTGGCAGAGTGGGAATGCAATGTGTCTTTATTGATCAGAGACAACACTTTTATAGGATAGAACTGGAAGTGGCAAGTCAGAAAAGGAAATGGCTACGAAAGGGGGTAGAGAAAAGGAAAAAGCCAGCTAAGGTAGAAACTTCCTTAGCAACTGTTGTGAAGGTTTTAACTGATGGAATTAATGTTACCCTGCAGGCAGGGCGTGTCTCGAGGTAGAAATAAGACAGATCAAAGGTATGGAATTGGGTGGGTATCTTTCAGGCAAAACAATGACTATGTAAATAGGCCATAGTATCAGGAATTCAGGGCAGCTGGCTTAATGCCCGACAAAGAGGAAATTGTATACCATGCTGGGGAGAGTATCTGAGACCACTTGCATGTAAGTCATGTCCTTTGGCCCATGGATCCACCTTCCTAGTTACTTGGGGAAGACTGTTGTGTTATTGCCTGTGGGAGATGTATCACAGTTTTTCATTGACTAGGTTATTATTTTCGATACTCCATCTTGACAGGCAAAGGGTGGAGACGTGGAGATGAATGAGGCTAGGGTTATGGAGCTACTTAAGGAAATTGGGATAACTGATAAACCTATGGACTGAGTGAATAGTAATAGACTAAAATGATATCTGAGGCATAAAGACCATTCTCAAGCTGCTTATAAGCAGATATTTATTGTCAGAGGTAATCTCATATCTGCATGCAAAATCTAGTATTTCTCTAGTTCTCCCTTTCTTCTTCTGCCCATACTATGTGCATATCCTTGGAGAATGGATAGATATTTTTATCTAATTTTTTAATTAGTGATTTAATATTGATTTGCGAAATTATGATATAACAGGGATATAATTCTGCACTGTTCCCACTGGCAGAGTTCTGTGTCCCCATTCTCTCCATTGGAAATTGCAATATTTCTCATAAAGTCACAGTTATGGATTGATCATTATTTCTATAACAATCTATATTTATCATTTTCCCCTATGACCCTGATTTCTCTTCATTTTCTAAGTGACATCTATGCCTGGTATTACTTCCAAATGCCTTTCCTTTACCTTCTCATCTCTCTGGGTTCTGGTGGTACTGGAATTCAGAGCCCTATGGTCATCTCCCCTAACATTTCTCCCCCCTCTGGGCCTATGAACCAGAATTCTTTTGGAAGTGCAGAAGGTGGATGTTCTGGCTTTTATAACTGCTTCTCCACCAGATATTTGAAGTTCATTCCATGCCTGTTTCTATCCTTCCCTAGTGGAGTAGGGTTCTGGAGAGGTGAGGCCCTGGGGAACTTTGGTGAAATTGTCTGCCCAGGGAAATCAGAATGGAAATACAGGATCTGAAACTTTTCTTGGCTGAAAGGTGTTAATATATAATGCAGGACAAAATGATTAATAAATAGGAACCAAAAGGTAGTAATAGAGAGGTTGAGAATAGGGAATCTTAGGATGGAAAGAAGCTAGAAAGTCTATTTTATGTATATTCCAAGGACTCGTGACTTTAGTAACTTTTGCTTGAGCTTGATAGATAACATGCAAGTGACCTAAAAATATTGTCTGGAGGGGTTAGGCAGGCAATTACATACCTGGTTAAGAGCACCTAGTACTAAGCACCAGGACCTATGCAAGGATCTAAGTTCAAGCCCTGGCTCCTCACCTGCAGGTGGGATGTTTCATAAGCAGCAAAACAGGTCTGCAGGTCTATCTTTCTGTCTCCTCCTCCCTTTTCTGACCTATCCAATAAAATGGGGGAAAATGGTTACCGGAAGCAGTGGATTCATAGTGCTTGTACCAAGCTCCAGCAATAACCTTGGAAGCAAAATAGTAACTAACTAACTAAATAAAGGTATTTATGTCTGTGAAAATGGTGTCAAAGTTGAGAAAATAGGGCTAGAAAATTGAATTAGAGCAGAGTAGCTCCCAAACTTGAATAATATATGTGATGATTGGATGCTTTGAGGGAATTCAGGCCAGTACCTTATAAGGACATACTGGGAAGGGCCAACACAATAGTTCACTTCATGCACCTAATCTGTCATCATGTGGCCCAGGTTCTTCCCCAGTTTCCACTGCATTGGAGTAAATTTTGGTTTGGTGGTGTTTTCCCTTTCTGCTTCTCTCCCTCTTATTTGAAAAGTTAGCCTAGAGTGGTAAAGCACTGACGACAACAACAACAAGAACAACAACAACAAAGAGAAAGAGAAAACAAAAGGAAAAGGATATACTACTGGGTAAATGTGAAACTTTATACCAGTGACAATAATGTCTTGCAAATCAAAGTATCCCCAATAAAGTGTTATATTAAAAATAAGACACAATGAACAAAAGAAAAGTACCCTTTCTGTTGTTCCAGGATTATTCTGGCATCTTGGTTATTCACACAGAGGGTAATACACACACACACACACACACACACACACACACACACGAACTTTCTCTTCTTCTTTTTTTAAGTACTTTATTTATTTTATTTTTTGAGAGAGATGCAGAGAGAGAAAGACACAGAGCTGAAATGCCAGAGCACTGCTCAGCTCTGGCTTATGGTGGTGCGGGGGATTGAATCTGGGAGAACTTCCTATTCTTGTAGTGATCTTATGGTGTCACCTGTGGTGGTGGTAAGCTGTGAATGATTTCAAAAGGAGTCAATCATTTTCAAATCTATATTTGCCCAGAGCCAGACTTCCTTATGGTCCCAAAGCCAATAGGCAGTAAGACAGACATTTTTGTTAGTCTCTCTCCCAGATCCTTGCTATTTCACTATTCCAGCCCATAATCTTGAGATAGAACCCTTTGGAGTAGCTGCTTACACCTCAGTCTGGAATAAAATGTTAGCCTCAAAGGCCCAGGTTGGAATGTGAAACTTCAGAGGCTAATTGAGACAGTTTCCTGGCATGCCTCCAGAGGCCATTTCTGATTGGAGCATTTAAGCATGTGCTTTAAAAAAATCTGTTTATTGAGAGTGCGGGAAGATGGCGGACTGAGAAGCTTCTAACAGCGAGTGCTCTGATCGCATCGTCGGATTTTCTGCCTTTAGCAGGCCAGTCAATAAGGGGTGACACCAAAGAGGTGATTATAATTTAATTTGGGTTAAGAATTAGAGGAAAGGTGACACGGACTAGCGGGTCTCCAGACTTCCCAGGCGGAGCCGGGAAGGGATACAGATTGGAATACAGAAAGGGATACAGATTGGAAGGGAAGAAGTCAAGCTCTCACTATTTGCATATGATATGATAGTATACATAGAAAGACCTAAAGAATCCAGTAGAAAATTACTGGAAGTTATTAGGCAATATAGCAAGGCATCAGGCTACAAAATCAATGTACAAAAATCAGTGGCATTTCTTTATGCAAACACTAAATCTGAAGAAGAAGACATCCAGAAATCACTCCCATTTACTGTTTCAGCAAAATCAATCAAATACCTAGGAATAAAGTTGACCAAAGAAGTGAAAGACTTGTATACTGAAAACTATGAGTCGCTACTCAAGGAAATAGAAACTGATACCAAGAAATGGAAAGATATCCCATGCTCATGGATTAGAAGAATAAATATCATCAAAATGAATATTCTCCCCAGAGTCATATACAAATTTAATGCAATACCCATCAAAGTTCCACCAAGCTTCTTTAAGAGAATAGAACAAACACTACAATCATTTATCTGGAACCTGAAAACACCTAGAATTGCCAAAACCATCTTAAGGAAAAGAAACAGAAATGGAGGCATCACACTCCCAGACCTTAAACAATATTATAAAGCCATCATCATTAAAACAGCATGGTACTGGAACAAAAATAGGCATACAGACGAGTGGAACAGAATTGAAAGCCCAGAAGTAAACCCCAACACCTATGGGCATCTAATCTTTGATAAGGGGGCACAAAGGATTAAATGGAAAAAGGAGGCTCTCTTCAATAAATGGTGCTGGGAAAACTGGGTTGAAACATGCAGAAGAATGAAATTGAACCACTTTATCTCACCAGAAACAAAAATCAACTCCAAATGGATCAAAGACCTAGATGTCAGACAAGAAACAATCAAATACTTAGAGGAAAGCATTGGTAAAACACTTTCCCACATACACCTCAAGGACATCTTTGATGAATCAAATCCAATTGCAAGGAAGACTAAAGCAGAAACAAACCAATGGGACTACATCAAATTGAAAAGCCTCTGCACATCCAAAGAAACTATTAAACAAACAGAGAGACCCCTCACAGAATGGGAGAAGATCTTCACATGCCAGACATCAGACAAGAAACTAATCACCAAAATATATAAAGAGCTCAGCAAACTTAGCCGCAAAAAAACAAATGACCCCATCCAAAAATGGGCAGAGGAAATGAACAAAACATTCACCACAGAGCAGATCCAAAAGGCTAACAAACATATGAAAAACTGCTCTAGGTCACTGATTGTCAGAGAAATGCAAATTAAGACAACACTAAGATACCACCTCACTCCTGTAAGAATGGCATACATCAAAAAGGACAGCAGCAACAAATGCTGGAGAGGATGTGGGGACAGAGGAACCCTTTTACATTGCTGGTGGGAATGTAAATTGGTACAGCCTCTGTGGAGAGCAGTCTGGAAAACTCTCAGAAGACTAGACATGGACCTTCCATATGACCCAGTAATTCCTCTCCTGGGGTTATACCCCAAGGACTCCATAACACCCAACCAAAAAGAGGTGTGTGCTCCTATGTTCATAGCAGCACAATTCATAATAGCTAAAACCTGGAAGCAACCCAGGTGCCCAACAACAGATGAGTGGCTGAGAAATCTGTGGTATATATACACAATGGAATACTATGCAGCTATCAAGAACAATGAACCCACCTTCTCTGACCCATCTTGGACAGAGCTAGAAGGAATTATGTTAAGTGAACTAAGTCAGAAAGATAAAGATGAGTATGGGATGATCCCACTCATCAACAGAAGCTGACTAAGAAGATCTGAAAGGGAAACTAAAAGCAGAACCTGATCAAATTGTAAGTAGGGCACCAAAGTAAAAACCCAGTGGTGAGGGGTAGACATGTAGCTTCCTGGGACAGTGGGGGTGGGAGTGGGCGGGAGGGATGGGTCACAGCCCTTTGGTGGTGGGAATGGTGTTTATGTACACTCCTAGCAAAATGTAGACATATAAATCAGTAGTTAATTAATATGAGAGGGGGGAAATCAATTGTATGTCTCAAAGTTTCTCAAAAGACAAACCGAATCTTTTTAATATGTAGGCTGTGTATTTGATATGCGGACTCTCTCAAAAGCCTAGACCAAGTAGATTAGAAGCATCCAATAGCACAGCTATATACAAGATACTGGGTACTGTACAGCAAACCATAACAAAGGGACTTTTCAAAGTTAACCCAATTAACAAATAAAGTGATGATAATATTAACTATCGATTATCTTTTTGAACCCTAAGACAGCAGGAACCTCACATCTTTACTATAGAGCCCCTACTTCTCCCAGTCCTGGAACCCTTGGATAGGGCCCACTTTCCTGTATGCATCTCCCAATCCGAACCAAATAATATTGCATCCGCCGATCACAACCTAACCAAAGCAACGATTGCCACCTCAACATGCTTCACCTCAGACTGTATCCAGAGACTTCACGTATGGAATGACAACCCTTCAACTTCATTACTCGGGTGAGACCTTTCCTTTTATAGTACACTCTAATTTCATCTCAGGTAGTTCACTTTCTAACAAAGTCCCATAACCTAGATATACACCAGTTTCTGTGAGAGAGAGCTTATGTGCACACGTATCCATAAACTACTGCAAAATATATACCTGAAAGCAGAAGTACACTAGAGTTTGCAGTGAGTACCTCCCTAACACTTCCTCTCCACTATTCCAAGCTTGGGATCCATGATTGCTCAACAAATTGTTTGGCCTCATATGTTAACTCTCTTTTTAATCACCAGGTTCCAGATGCCACCTGGATGCTGGCCAGGCTTCCCTGGATTGAAGACCCCAACAATGTGTCCTGGAGCTCAGCTTCCCCAGAGACATACCTTACTAGGGAAAGAGAGAAGCAGACTGGGAGTATGGACCGACCAGTCAACGCTCATGTTCAGCGGGGAAGCAATTACAGAAGCCAGACCTTCTACCTTCTGCAACCCTCAATGACCCTGGGTCCATGCTCCCAGAGGGCTAGAGAATGGGAAAGCTACCATGGGAGGGGGGGATTATGGGGATTGGGTGGTGGGAATTGTGTGGAGTTGTACCCCTTCTACCTTATGTTTTTGTTCACTAATCCTTTCTTAAATAAAAAATTAAAAAAAAATCTGTTTATTTTATTTTATCATTGAGGGAATGGAGTTTTATAAGATGTACTGTTACAGGGGTACAAACTCACATCTCCCCCTAATAGATACCAGCATATTTTACCCATCATCAAATTGCTTTTTCTTTCTACCCCAGGGTGCTGAGGGATGGAAGGGGGCTAATAATAAGTTGTATATCTGGAAATGATATTTCTCCTTTTCAGAGAAAGGCTGTCTATGAGCTCAATGATTCTACATTTATGCAAGAATAAAAATGCCAGGACTTGGTGACTGTAGGAGAGTCAGCTGCCATCTCATTTGTTTTAATAAGTAACAAGAAAAATGTGATTGTGTTTCTAAATTCTAGTCTCTCTGGGTAATTACTTACAATGTTTTATCTTCCAAGATCAAAGGGTGACTCTTTGGATCTGGGCTGCAAATGAGTTACAGCACTTTGCAAGCTAACTGACTACTGCCTAGGCCTGCTGTGAAATGGGGCAGGTTTGCCAGGACTCCTAGCCTCCTAAAGATTGACATGGCAAACCTGGTAAGGCAGGACTGCTGGTTTTGAAACAAATCAGTCTGGAAAAGGAGGATTAGAGGGTGGTAAAATCACTGTGCACAGAGAAACCCTAAGTATGGAGGAGATTTCGAAAAAGTTCAGCTTGGAAACTGTTTCTTTTATCATAGGTAGCATGTTCAACAATCCTAATCTTCCACCTCAGTGTAGCAGCCAAGAGAAGAAGGTGGTCTGCCTTCGTTATTTGCAGAGTAGTTTGGAAGGAAGTGTTGTTCCTGAAGCTCCAGTAATTGCATACATCTGTCACCAACAAATGGAAAATGGAAATAGCTCAAGTTAATGCTGAAATTAGTGCTTGCAAGGGTAAACTCGAAGAAATTTTAGGAACAGAATCTTAAGACTCTGCAATGCATTTATCAACCCTGATATTGTAGAGAAACCAATTCAGTATAGATCAGTAAAAGTATGTATATATGTGAATATGTGTGTGTGTATGTGTGTGTGAAGAAATATTCTTGCAGTCCATTTAATGCTGGGTATTTTATAGACCTGAATATAATGATGCTTATTTGATTAATAATAAATATGATTCCCAGAGAAATTAGCTACAATTCAATTCTCCATGTTATGGGGAATTGGATCCATGTCTGGGAGAGTCTTCTCCACCTCTGTCCATTTAAAGATGGTGACCAAAAAGGCCCTTAAGTGGATATGAGAGAGAAGATAGACTAGAAAACTAGAGACAAGGAAGTCAAGGCATATAAAAGCAGCCACAGTACTTCGTCTCTTTTGACAAACTGCAACATATGTGTATGCCCATCTTCAAATAGCCCTTTTCAACCTGTCTTTATCTAATGTGATACTGTGTTCTTTGAAGTGTTAAGAAATGTCATAAAAAACATTTTCTATGTTCAAAGACACTTGGATTAAAAATGGTCCTTTAACTGGATGACTTTTCCAAGTCATGATTTCTATGATTCTTATGTATGAAGTGAGGAGATAAGAAGAGTGTGTTCTGTTTCCTAAAATTATGTGTTCTTGGCACCTCTCAATTTTTTTCTGGATGGGCTTTTATTTCTACAGTTACATTCATATATAAACCTGCTTCATTTAGTCTGTGGAGTTCCTTCTGTGAAGAGAGTCTAGGTCTTTTTTTTTTCCTTCTTTTTCTTAAAAGTTTTCTACAGGAGTCAGAAAATGACTTACCTGGTAGAGTACACAGTTAACCATAGGTGAGAACCTGGGTTCAAATCCCCCCTCCAGGCATCACATATATAAGCATTTGCATGGAGGAAGGCAAAGGAGCAACGTGGAGGCATCCCTCCTTCTGTTTGTCTCTCATCTGCTATCTAATTGTTCTGCATTGAGTCCTAGTTATGGTCTAGTGGTAGAGTTCATATTTTCTATACATTATACTGTGGGTTTGATCCTAGCGCCACATAGGAGCACTAAGGACAGAAACTAGTTGGGTCCATGCATAAAGGAGTATTTTTTAAAAAAATTTTTATTTTCCCTTTTGTTGACCTTATTTTTTGTTGTAGTTATTATTGCTATTATTGATGTCATCATTGTTAGATAGGACAGAGAGAAATGGAGACAGTAGGGGAAATCAGAGAGGAGGAAAGAAAGATAGACACCTGCAGACCTGTTTCACTGCCTGTGAAGCGACTCCCCTGCATGTGGGGAGCCTGGGGCTCAAACCCAGATCTTTAAGCTGGTCCTTGTGCTTCACACCACATGCGCTTAATAAGCCTGTGCTGATTTTGGGCCCCAGATCAAATAAATGGGGTTTACAGTTAACAATATTTATATACTTTCCTCATATTTGAGAGTTACTCTCCTCCCTGATCCAGATTTCTAATCCTTTTTTCCAACTATGATGCCATCTCCCCAGACAATAACTTAGGTCACTTGCATACTAGATGTCAAGCTCAGGCAAAAACGAATAGGGTCATGGGCTCCTTGGAATATACTTAAAATAGACCTACTAGCTATTTCCTGGTAGTATGGATCAACCTGTCAACACCCATGTTCAGTGAGGAAGCAATTACTGAAGCCAGACCTTCCACCTTCTGCACCCCGTAATGACCCTGCATCTATACTCCCAGAGGGATAAAGAATAGGAAAGCTTTTAAGGGAGGGGATGGGATATGGAGTTCTGGTCGTGGGAATTGTGTGGAATTGTACCCCTCTTATCCTATGGTCTTGTCAATATTTCCAATTTATAAATAAAAATTTTAAAAATGCAGAATAAAAATCAGATTAGGGAGGGAGGAGGCTCAGTGATATCCTGCATTTGTTAAGCTTGAGTTTGTTTCCTAGCACTACACTAAAAACAACTTTTGTGCATTATGGAAGCTTTAATAAATTTCACAATTTAGAACATTGTTGGGGTGCAATGAGGATGAGTGAGGCAAGTTCAGATGAGTTAGCAGATTTAGCTGCATGGGAGGAGAGTACCCAGTCTGGAGAAAAAATATGTTATGGAGAGAAAATTCTGAGGGGAGTCGGTCACCTTTAGACATGGGGGGTGCTTAAAGGCAAACAAGAAGACCAGAAACTCTTGCAGAAAAGCAGAGACAAGATGGAGGGATTTAAGAAAGATGAGAAAGGGCTAGATTGCTGTTTTACATAGTTGCATAGCCATGGAAAGGAAGGGTGTATTTGCTGCTGCTTCCTGATGGACTCATCACAGGCTGTTGCCCAACAAAAGTGCAGTTAAGTAAGTGGGAGTTTGCTTATATGCATATTTGTGTCCTATCCTGCCTATCCATTCCTGGATTTAGCAAATTCTGTTGATTCATGTCTCTTGAATGTTTTGAGAGAGTTTGATGAGATAATGCATGCAGACACAGCACCTGTCTTTGATGCAAGGATAGGTAGGTCCACAAGCCTTATACTCTTTTTTAGTGGGAGGCTGAGTCCTGTTCTCAGCCATGGACTTTAACTTAGCCTTATTACCCCCTCCTAACCCCTTCATTTTTGTATGGAATAGACTTGGAACTCCTCAAACTGTGAGGATTCTGAATAACTACTTTCCTGATAAGTAGGACTCTGCTGGTCAGAAAATGAGTTGCTTTCAATTTAGAGATGGAATCTAAAATCGGAAGAGGGTGAGCTGAGTAGCAACCTATACTATATGACCTTGTCTCCTGGTGAATCTCAGATGGAAGAAAGGCAGCTCACAGTCTCCTGGGGTGGTGGGCAATGGCTACCTATCCTGGTTTATGGTTTTCATTATAGCATTATATTCTGCTAACCAAATTTCAAGAGAAATTTTAACTCTAATATGATAAACCTATTGGTAGTGTGACATTGGGAATCTTTTTTTTGTCACTTGCCTCTGTTTGTTATGCCTGCTTTGAAAATGTGAATCAAAACTTTCACTGCATCCTTTTTTCTGCCATCATTTTACATGATGATCTCTGCCTATTACGTTTGAAAGAAAGAATGCTGGAGGATCTGAAATGGCTGTTGTCAGCTTTCAGAACTCCAGACAGATGACTTCAATTTATCTGAAGGAGCAATAGATTATTTAGGACTGTTGGTAAGATGCTAACCTTGGAGAACATATCGCTTTTAAAAATGGTGAATGAGTAAATCTTGAAGATATATTATTTTGACTCTGATTTATAAATATTATATATGCTCATTGTAGAAGCTATAAACAGAGAACTACCATCAAAATTAAAATGATGGCACACTCTCTTATTTCTTATGTCTTTTGCTCTCTCATAAATGAATAGGTGATCACACTGCACACATGGGTTAGCTTCATTTATTTAACATTATATTATGAATAATTTCTTACCTCATTAAATAATCTTCCATTTATGGTCTTAATGGCTATTTACTACTCCTATATCTCCATATAGATGTGCCACCAGTTATTTACCCTATCAATTATTGCTGGATATCCCTGCTGCTGAGTACTCAGGTTGCTGTTAACTATTTTGAATGATAAATATCACTAGGATAAATATCACTGTGCAAATAGCTCTATTCAAATCTCTCATTATCTCCTGAGAAATATTTCCTAGAGAGCGTGACCTGACAAAAGACACTGGATCTACAGTTACAATAGGATTTTTAGAACTGTTGCAGCAATTCAGGTTTTCATTCAAGATTGATGGTGAGTCCAATGCCCTCACTAACCTAGGTTTAAAACAAGACTAGTAAAGCAAAACAAATTGTATTGGCAATCTGATGTATGAACCATATCATCTCATTATCATGGTATGTTTTATTTCTTTGAGTTCACATGAGGTTGACTATTTTATCTACTGTCTTATTCCCATTGACTTTCATTATTTTATAAATTAGTTTATTTCTATCCTTTGTCTATTTGTCTGTTAGAATGTTCACTAATCTGTAGTCACTCTCTATTTGGCATATGGAGTATACTAACATATGATCTAGTTAAAGGTTATCACTGTACTTTTCTCTTTTGTCAGCAGTGTTTTAACATTATTTCTGGTACTTTCAGATGTTCAGGAGTTTTAAAATACTATGTAGTAAAATCAGTTAGACTTCATTTTTGCTATTTATTTATTTATTTATTTATTCCCTTTTGTTGCCCTTGTTTTATTGTTGTAGTTATTATTGATGTTGTTGCTGTTGGATAGGACAGAGAGAAATGGAGAGAGGCAGGGAAGACAGGGGGTAGAGAAAGAAGTGACTCCCCTGCAGGTGGGGAGTGGGGGCTCGAACCAGGATCCTTAAGCTGGTCCTTGCTTTGCGCCACGTGCGCTTAACCCGCTATTCTACTGCCCGACTCCCAGACTTTTCATTTTTTGTCCCTTAATTTGCATGATCTTTCAAAATCTTACAATCGTATATTTACCTCTGTTATCTTTTACCACTTATTTTTTTAGATTTAGCTTATTAACCAATTGTAATTTGCTGTAGTGTATGGTATGAGATAGGGGTCTAATTTATAATCTTAAATGTTTATACAATTATCTCAGTATCATTTAGTATATTAAGTTCCACTTTGTTTTTCTTACATATGTCTCTTGTATTAGCCAACTAGTAAATATTTGTGTCATTTTTCTTAATGTTTCCATTTTTTATTAAATAAATAATGTTTCCATTATTTATTTATTAAGTTATTTATGTCACATTTGTTTGACTGAAAACTTATAGTATTCTTCTTATAGTATTCTTCTTTTAAAAATATACTTTTACTTTCTTTGTGACTATTTCCTTTGTGAGTACTTCAAGATCATTATGGTAATTTTGATTATAATTTCATTAAAATGAAAAATACTTTTGTTTGGGTTAATTTTCTATTATGTAAAATTTTATTGTTATTTTATTTTTTATTGCCACCAGGGTTATTACTCTGGCTTGGTGCCTGCACAACAAATTCATGATTCCCAGTGGCCATTTTTTTTTTTTTTGTCTTTTTGATAGAAACAGAGAGAATTTGAAGGGGGAGGGGAAGACTGAGAAGGAGAGAGATACCTGAAGCACTGATTTACCTTTTGTGAAGTTTCCCCTCTGCAGGTAGGGACTGGGGGGGTTGAATACTGGTCCTTGCACATGGTAATATGCGTGCTCTACTTGATCTGCAACCACCTGCTCCCTAGTTTTGATTTTAATTTTTATATGCATAATTATATGCATAATTTTTCTTTCTTTCTTTACCATTTAGAATGAGCTGAGTAACTTTCACATATGCTATACTAAATGACCTCTTCAGTCTAGTTTTTAAAATTCTGTATTCTGGAGCAGGGGAGGTAGCATTTGGTTATGCATAAAAACTTTTTATGTCTCAGATTTCAGATGCCCAGGTTCTATCTTTGCACTGGTATAAGCCAGAAGTGAACACCGATCTGGTAAAAACAAACAAAGTAAATAAATTGAGATAGAGAGAAGGGGAGAAGAAGGGAAAGAGACTAGTGAGAGAGGGAGAGTCATCAAAATACCACTCTACCATCCAACACTGGTTATGTCTAGTGCTCCTATGTGGTATCAGGGGTCAAAACCAGTTCCTTCAACAAACTAATGAGAAAATGATCCAAGCCATTGACTGTCAGAGAAATGTAAATAAAGACAATAATGAGATACCATTTCACTCCTGTGAGAATGTCATACATCAGAAAAGGTATCAATAACAATAACAAAAGGTAACAAATGCTGGGGAGGTTGTGGGGTCAAAGGAACCCTCCTGCTCTGCTGGTGGGAATGTAAATTGGCCTAACCCCTATGGAGAGCAGTCTGGAGAACTCTCAGAAGGCTAGAAGTGGACCTACCCTATGAGCCTGCAATTCCTTTCTTGGGGATATATCCTAAGGAACCAAACACACCCACCTAAAAAGATCTGTGTATACCTATGTTCATAGCAGCACAATTTGTAATAGCCAAAACCTGGAAGCAACCCAGGTGTCCAACAACAGATGAGTGACTGAGCAAGTTGTGATCTATATACACAATAGAATACTACTTAGCTATTAAGAATGGTGAATTCATCTTCTTCACCCCATTTTGGATGGAACTTGAAGGAATCATGTAAAGTGAGATAAGTCAGAAAGAGAAGAATGAGTATGAAATGATATCACTCATGGGCAGAAGTTGAAAAACAAGAACAGAAGGGAAATACCAAAGTAGAACTTGAATTGGAGTTGGTGTATTGCACCAAAGTAAAGACTTTGGGGTGGGGGGAAGGCTCAGGTCCTGGACTATGATGGCAGAAGTGGATGTAGTGGGGGTTACGTTGTTGTGTGGAAAAGTGAGAAATGCTATGCATGTACAAACTACTGTATTTTACTCTTGACTATAAACCAGTAATTCTCCAATAAATAAATTAAAAAAAAAAAAAAGAACCTCTATAGGGTGACAGGTATTAACTAGACAAAAAACCAAACAAACAAAAAAAAAACTGCTGTAACCCCAACAGGAGTTTGAGACTATTAGCATATGAATGATGTCAGCCTGGGATGTGCTACAGTGAAGGGAATGTATAAAAGCATGGACTTGGAGGAGCTCATGCCTTTTGGCTGCTGGTTCTTTTTCTGGTCAGAAGCATCTCAACAGAGGTGCTTTAAGTATCTGCCATGGCTACTTCACCAGGGAACTGAACACATATGACTCTGCTAGCCCATAAACTTTTAAAACCCCTCTACAACCATGAGCAACCTATACCTATCAGCTGTAGTTGTTTATCTTATGGGACTAAACATTTGATCACTGTACTCAGACTTTATGGACCTAGCATACTCTTAGCCCATGATGATAAATGCTTATTTTGCCTTTTACCTGTTTCATCATAATAAACCTTGTATTGTTTAAAGCCATTCCCAGCTCCCCATTGTAAATCTTTTTATGCACTGCAGTTTCACCACCCTTTTAAAGTTAAAGTTACAACAACAACAACAACAAAACAAACCAGTGCCTATGCTCATGATAAGGTGTGTACTCTATCCATTGATCTACTTCCCAGTCCCTCCATGTATACTTATGATATACTTTCTTTTTTTAATTTTAAGAGTTTGAAAAAAATATTTATTTGTTTATTTTGGATAGAGACAAAGGTAAATTGAGAGGGAAGGGGTAAGAGAAAGGGAGAGAGAAATAGAGACTCCTGCAACATTTCTTCATCACTCTTGAAGCTTTCCCCTGCAGGTGGGAACCTGGGGCTTGAACTGGACTTCTTTCACATTGGTAACATGTGCACTTAACCTGGGCACTGTTGCCCACCCCTATGTACTTTTTATTGTTCAAACATTTTTATTTTTAAAGAAAAATTTAGCAGTCGTCTTCACATTTAGTGGTTTAATGAGGAAAAAAGTTAATTTCCAATAGTAGCAATGGGAAAAAAAAAACCTTGTATTAAAGTAGCCAAATGTGAATTGAGTGCCCATTACCCTGGGGGAAGCTTCAGTTCTGTGATATCTTTCTTCTCTCCTTCCATCTTCTATTACTCTGCTTCTGACCCTTTTTTATTTGTACAAGTTTTTAATTTTGTGTGTATTTTTTCTTCATTTTAAAAATTTGTGATGAATAGTAAGCTGCAAGATTATAAGATAACAGTTTATAGTTCCATACCACAATCACCTCCAAAGTTCTGTATCCCTACCCTTCCACCTCCAAAAGATAAGAACATGGTTCTCACAAGTCTTACAAACAGTTCGCTTCTGTTTTTTTTCCTTTCCAAGTTCATGTGTATTTGAATTCTAGATTCCACATGTGAGTGAAACCATCCAGTAATTGTCTTTCATCTGTACTTATTTCACTAAATATAATCACCTCTAGTTCCATCCATTTTGTTTCAAAGAACACAGTATCATCTTTTTTTGACTACAGAGTACTATTCCATGCAATATATATCCTATAACTTCTTTAGCTACTCTGTTGATGGGCATTTAGGCTTCTTCCACTCTGGCTATTGTAAATAATGCAGCTATGAACATAGGGGTGCATATGTCCCCTTCTAATTTGTGTTTGAGTGTCCTTTGGCTAAATGCCTAAGAGTGGTATTGCTGGACTATAAGGTAATTACATTTTTGTTTCTTTAGGACCTTTCCCTACTTCTCTCTCTTGATAAGTGAAAATCTTAGTTTGGAATGCTGAAATCCCAGCAACAATAATGAAAGAAAATGCCACCCATAAGTAATTTAAAGTCCTCAAAGTATTAAAGTATTAAAACTAAACTTTTAGGAACTCAAAACATCTATATTTTCTTCCATGTTTAAGTCACATGATACTCAATTCAAATGTATTGAAAAGTATACAGTCAATGAGTTTCTTTTGTATAGTAAATGACAAAAGAAAAAAAATAGGAGGTAATAGACTTATTCTTCTTTCCATGGTAAATGTCACTGAAATTACTCTCAGTAAACCTTATTACAATAACCTAAAAGTACATTTTTTCTTATCAAAAGTATTTTAAGACAGGTAGAACCCATTGTTATCTGAAGAAACAAAATTTGAAGAGCAAATTATTCAATGTGGAAGCTTTTCTATATATAGTTGAATAAAAGCACAGATGTCACCAAAATGTTTCAGCGTATAGAGTTTTACTAGGTGATCTTTCAATAATTAAATGAACAAAGTATGTTGTGTATATATTTATTGAGACATTCCAACACATTCCTTAAATGTGCTAGATAAGAAATATTGTCAATAGTACATTATTTTTTTAATAGCATTAAAATTGCCCATTGTTTTATGGAGGAGGGGAGTGGAAAACTGAATAAGTGTAGTTGCAAATGGTGCAACTAATTATATGGGAATAAAATCTTTCCTGAGGTAAATCCAAGTTTGCACATGCGCATTATCTTTTGCTTCCATCATAAGCAAGGAAGTATCAACATAGAGCCATAAGCTTCACTGATGTAGGAAAATCTATAATACACTCAGAAGAGAGGATCTGTGACTATGGGTATTACTTGCACTTCACAGAAGAAAGTTGGGTAGCTCACAGTAAAATGTTTCAGAGAATAATAATGTTTCAAGATAAGTGTAGTATACTTTTTTCTTCTGCTGAAACATAAGCATTCCCAATCTGATGCCTTTTTTTTTTCTTTGTAGTGACCAAGCAGATATTTCAAAGAAACAGACCACTTAATGTGCTTTTACAATGTAGAGGTTAATTTTTTTTTAATTGGGGGGCTTGATGGTTTACAGTTAGCAATAAAATACACTGACAAAAACCAAAATAAAAAACTAAATAAAAAAATACTGTTTGTACATTTCCCTTTCTGTTCTCCTTTCTCAACTTGTTTATGTAAAGACATTTTATGTGGAAAATTATTTGAAAATTAAAAGTTTTACCTTAAAAATAAATGAATACATTGTATGTCAGTGTTTAGTTTAATGCTTATCAGAGTCAAACATCTACTTGCATAAACCTCCAGAACCACACAGAAAATTTGACTTTAATCTACCACATGTGTTGAATATTTTTACCCCCACTCCTTTTGCCTTCCCTTTTCGGCTTCACTTTTTAAATTTTATTTTTATTTTATTTTTTATGGTTTTAGGGTTTCTATGGGAACATGGTTTATTAGAATAGTGTGATATGTATTTATGCATTCACTCAAATTGATCTTTGAAGCCACTGTTGATTGTGAAATGCTGTAATACATGTCTATGCTTTTTAACTCAAAGGGACAAAATAGAAATTGTACCTACCAGTGTTTGAGGTCCTCTTCCCAACGGTTTTACTCATGTTATGCTACAGTGCTCTTGTGAAACCTCTCTAAGTGTTCAAGTACACTCCAGAATGATTAATACTCACCATATAGGACAAATTAAATTTTTTTAAATTTGCCCCAAGGCACTTGAGCTGCATAGTTATTTACAAAGACCATCAATGATCCTCCTAGGAATGATGGTGCATATACACTAGCAATGTGTGCTACTTTGAATTTGTCTATTAATTCTCATTCTTTTTTCACCAGGGTGCTAAGCTCTAGTTAAACAATGTGATATTTCTCTGGTATAAGCACTGTTCATTGTTCTTTAGTGCTGAGACTGGCAAGCTATCAATTGTGACTCCTCCCCACTTTATGGGTGTTTATCTCAAAAGACTGTAACAATGAATTCTGGCAAATAGATGTTTCACACATCCCTCAGTTTGGCAAATTGAAATGTGTTCCTATCTCTGTGGATACTATTACGGGCTTTATACATGCATCTGTCCTACAGAAGGCAACCCGTGTTCATGAACACCTCTGTCTTTGCCACTAAAGTTATGCCGTATAATATTAGACTGACAATAGCCCTGAAAATGTTTCTAGATTATGGTTTATTATGGTAATTGGCATACCTTACTACCCCACTAGATAAGTAATTGTGGAACGCTGTAATTCACCCTTAAAGGAATAATTCCCAAGTAGAAAAAGGAGAATACAGAGGACCTTTTATACTTTAAATTTTTTTGTACAGTATAATTCTAATCAGACAACTGCTGTTACTTTTCTCCACAGAGCTTCTTTTCTTTCTCCAGCAGATGCCTCGTGATTTGTCTAGTCTCTTTACCACTGAAGTCAATAAGATGACTAATTTAAGATCTAGAGTATGTTTGCTTTTAGTTTGTCATTCACATGTCTTGTTTGGACTCATGCCAAGCAGTCAAACCTTTCACTTGCAAACTCCTCACAAGAACACAATGAGCTAAAGCCTGTATTACAGCACTCCAACCCAACACCCTGGGTGCACCATGATCCCTACACCTAGAAATCATCTGAACTCTGGGCTACTTCTGTTAGTCTCTGATCTGAGTTTCCCATAAGTGTTGAGCCATCGATGTCTGGATTAGACACAGATACCAGACCAAAAGTTCTCTAGGCTAAGAGGGCCTTATCTGATACTCAGTTACTGTGACCATGCTTTTTGGGGGCATAGTCAGGGCTTGTAGGAGGAGCCTTAGAAGCACAGAAGATTTGTTTATTGTTCTATACTCATGCAGACTCTGGGCATCTTGTCCATGTTTATGCTAAGAAGTAGGGAACTGTTGTGACACAGCTTGATTTGGGGATTTAATTAGCATATGGCTGAGGCTGAATTTAAGAATGTAATTAGCATATGACTGACAAACGTAATTAGCATACAGCTGAAATCAGGCTGTGGGACAAACTTAAACCAAGTTATTTAACTGCCAGGCTGCTGGAATTCTTTCTCTCTGTTCTTATGTTCCACTTTTCTGGCTCCCTGCTTTCCTGCATGCTTGTGTGGCCACCATAACTGCTCCTCCTGGGACATGAACAAGTATAGCTGAGCTCAGTCAATTTAGCTTATCAGATTCTCCTCTATGACTATAAAGAGTAATCTTTTTACATATATATTTATTTATTCCCTTTTGTTGCCCTTGCTGTTTTATTGTTATAATTATTATTGTTGTTATTGATGTCATTGTTGTTGGATAGGACAGAGAGAAATGGAGAGAGGAGAGGAAGACAGAGAGGGGGAGAGAAAGACACCTTCAGACCTGCTTCACCACCTGTGACTGTGAAGCGACTCCCCTTGCGCTTTATGCCAAGTGCGCTTAACCCGCTGCTCTACCACCCGACTCCAGGTCAAGAGTAATCCAAATCTCTGCCAGTAATTGCCTATCTTGTTGTACCTAAATATACTGTACTGTACTGCTGCACTGCGATGTAATAAACCTTTGATTATTTAACCCCCCCCCCCCAAATAGTCAATCTCATTGTCTTCTTAGGATAGTGTTCTTAAAATACAAGGTCTTGTGGAATGCTTTCTTGTAATCTTTTCCCATCCTGCATCACAACCACTCTTTAGAATAAATATGGTAGCTATTACTTTAAACGTACTTTGTTTCTACTTTGTATTTTAAAGACTAAGTTTTACAGAAATTTATATAATGTAGCAGAGTGTTTTAGAAATTTTTTATATACATTTTACTACATATTTAGTACTATATTTAAATCAACCATTTTTTTCTCATGCATAAAAGAAAAACACTCCAAATTTTATTCCATTCTTTTCTTTTGATGACTAAGCATATAGTTTCATTTATAATTCTATGATACCTGGTGTGCTATGATATCTGGCATATAGAATTTTTTTTCTTTTAATATCAGAATATGATTATCCAGTGTTCTGTTTAACAATTTTTGTTGGTTTGAAATCTTGCTGCCTCTATTGCTGCTTGGTTTACCTTTGTCTAATCTTTTACTTTACAATTTTCTGTGAAACTTACAAGTTGCTCTTTTATTTTGGTGCTCATTTAGAGTCTTTGTTTCAGGATGGCAATTTACATTTATTGTCAAACTACGATTCCATTTTTTCAAATTGTTTTTTGTTTTGCTGTATGGTTACTCATAGCTCTGTTCTCAATCTTTCCCAACATGTAGTGCTTTACTTTTTAGGCTTTCTTTCCTTTTTAGTGATTGTCAGTTTATTCAACTTTTATTGAAATCTGCAAATAACTATATTTAATCAAAACAGCTAATTATAGTTCTCTCTAATTGCCAGCATAAAAAAATTAAATACTTCTACATTTAACAAACTTGGAAGGGGTCGTACTAAGTAAAATAAATTAGGCAAAAGGCAATACTGGATTATTTCACTCATCTTTGCACTATGAAGAACAAAAACTAGGAAACGCACAAAAGAAAACACTGTTTTGATTTTGAGACTGGAGTTACCAAATGGTGGAGGGTGTTCAATGGGTTGTGTTGGAGCAAATAGTGGGTATTTGAACATACATTTGAAGAGGCATGAATACATTTTCCTAAAACATACAGTATAGTAAATTAATACTGCCTCAATAAAATCTCTTTTTCTTCAGTTTTAACTTGAAGAAAACATATATGCTTTCCCTTAAACTTTATTTTCTTTATCTACATATAGACTATATATTTACATTTTATGTGTTTTATTTATTTATTAGATAGAGACAGAGAGAAGTTGCAAGAGAAGGGGGATAGGGAAAGAAAGAGATAACCTACAGCTCATGAAACTTTCCCTCTGCAGATGAGGACTTGAACTGGGGTCATTAAGAATTGTAGCATGTGTTCTCATGTGGGTGTGCCACCGTCTTGCCCTTTTGCCATATATATATATATATATATATATATATATATGTTTTATTCCAAGACTTTATTTACTTTTTTACCCTTTTGTTGCCCTTGCTGTTTATCATTGTTGTTGTTATCATTATTGTTGTTATTGCTGTCATTGTTGTTGGCTAGGACAGAGAGAGGAGGGGAAGAAAGAGAAGGGGAGAGAAAGATAGACTTCTGCAGACCTGCTTCACCCCTTGTGAAGCGACTCCCCCAGCAGGTGGGGGCTGGTGGCTTGAACAGATATCTTTGTGGCAGTCCTTGTGCTTGGCTTACCCCGCTGTTCTACTGACCAACCCCATATATATATATATATATATAGAGAGAGAGAGAGAGACAGAGAGAGAGAGAGACTAAAATAATAATTATTAATTTTTGTTAGTTTATCTGCTCTTTTAAAATATTATTGGGTGTTTGTTTTATTATTTTACCTAGAGTTATAAAAATAGCTAGACATACTTCTACTTAGGGAACTTCCCTACCCACAACCAGTACTCTCTAATTTTGAATTTATTAATGTGATTGTTACTTAGAATGATTCCTGTATACTTCAAACAACTTTTATGCTAAGGATATAAACATTACATTGTGTGATTGAAAATAAGAGTATTCTTATATTCTATTCTACTTTGTTGTGCTATCAGTTTTTCTATCCTTCAAGTTCAGATACTACTTTTTAGAAAGAGTTATTTATTTGTGTATTTATTTATGATACAGCAATAACAGTCCTACTGTGGCCTAGGAAATGTGGAATAGTAGTGCAGGCACCAAGCCCCAGCCAGAACTGGTTATAAAAATAAGTCTGCAGTTTGAGAGGTTATACAGTGACTAGAGTGCCTAAAGTGCAAGTATGAAATTCCAAATTAGATTCCCCCACATTTCCCTAATAGTCTCAGAGAGAAACATCTCTTCTTGGCCTTTGTGTCTTTCCCTGTGGTCAGCAAAAACCACATCTTATTGAAGAAATAAGTACTGGGGCTTTCTATCAATCTTCTGTACATCTAGCAGATGTTTACCTACATTGCAATGATAATTCCTATTATAATTTTACAAATCCCTTTATAACTCTGGCATAGGTGTTAGGGCATTATGTTTGCAAATTCACAGCTGTATTGCTGTATTAACTCCATGGCTGCTATAGAAGTTTTTTCTCTGATATATTTTATTTTATTTTGTTTAATTTTTGCGAGGTAGGTAACCTTGATTTATAAGCAGGCACTGAGCCCCAGCCAGAACTGGCTGGAAGGGCTGCGGGTATGGGGGAAATGTGGTCTAGTGGACTTTGGTAGAATGATATTGGTGCTTTTGCAGGAGTGGTGATGGGTCAAGTAATCTTGAAGAGATGAAAACTGTTCTTCAAAACACTTCCAAGCTTATAAATCAAGGTTACCTCCCTAAAATAAAATAAAATAAAATAAAATAAAATCTATCAGAGAAAAAATTCTATAGCAGCCATGGAGTTAATACAGCAATACAGTTGTGAATTTGCAAGCATAATGCCCTAACACATATGCCAGAGTTTTATTTCTGACACCCCCTTTCTCTACCTGATGAAATAAATAGAGTAAATCTTAAAGAAGAAAAAAAAAAGTCTGCAGTCTGAGAGGTTATACAGTGACTAGAGTGCCTAAAGTGCAAGTATGAGATTCCAAATTAGATTCCCCCACATTTCCCTAATAGTCTCAGAGAGAAACATCTCTTCTTGGCCTTTGTGTCTCTCCCTATGGTCAGCAAAAACTTCTTATTGTTGAAGAAGTATGTACTGGGGCTATCTATCAATCTTCTGTACATTTAGCAGATTGCAATGATAATTACCTACATTGTAATGATAATTCCTATTATAATTTTAGAAATCCATTTATATTTTATATCTTAGAAATATTTAATAAAAAGATAGAGCACTGGAAGTATCTAGCTTTCTATTGGCATAATCTGACCTATATTGCTGTGAGAAATTTAAAGCATTTTGGAGTTCTACTACTGCTCACTCTGAAAAAGAACTTATAACAGTACCAGTAGCAGAATAGAAAAGCTTTTTTTTTTTCTCTCAAGGCATTTATTTAGGTAATAACCTGGGAAATATATATTACTCTTTATGCCAAATAAAATACTAAAATATTCCGGAGACTTCCAGAGGCAGGGCTATGGAGCAGCAGCAGCTATGATTCTCTCCTCTCCTCTCCTGGGTCAACTAGGAATACCAAAGGAGATCATCTGGGACTGCAACAACACAGGACTAGAACAACTTCAAGAACCCACCAAATCACCGGTGAGTGCAAATACATGTGGCTCAAGGACAGAGAGGAGCCTAGGTAGAGATTAAGTGACTGGTAACAGTCCAGCAGTTTACCAGTTGAGACACCACCTCCATTCTGTTTCACCAACAAAAAGACAGATGAAGGGAGGAGAGGACTCCCCTAAGATTAACCAAATAGAACTGAGTCTTCATTGCTACTTCCCTCAGAAGCTGGAGCAACAGAGGGGAGGCCGTGTGCTGACACCAGGGGACAGAGAACTAGCAAGAAAACTCAGGAGAAGATCTCTACCTCTGTGGCCTAGTGGTGGGGTTGTGAGAGTCTCTTTGTGTAACCACTGGATTATCTCTGCATGACCCCACTTTCTCTGTTGGTCAGGAGTGAGTGATTAAGCTAAGAAGCCTACTTATAGTTTAAAAGGCCTCAGGCCTCCATAGCCTACAGGGAATAAAAAGAACAAAAGAGGCTTTTTTAGGCCTCTGTGCTCCAATTCAGGGATTAAAATAATATTGAAACAACTGTCAATTTCCACAACTGTAAACCCTTTAATTACCTTACTTAGACACAAGTCAATCCAGGCAAGAGGGATCTGTAATTTGAAAAGTACTTGAGAGAGGGATCTCATAATGTACCATATAGAATGGTTAAACCAACAAGAAGAAATATTGGAGAAATGAACTAGGACAAAAGTCCAGATAAAAGCCCCCCAAAAGGCGAAGCACAAAATAGTGAGGTCAATATCCAAACAATAGTTAAGGAAATAATCACAGGAGCAAGTAAAGAGTTTGAAAGAATTGTCATCAGAAATGCAGAAACAACAAATGAGACTCTGGAAGAAAACACTAATTATCTCAAGGTTATTAGAGAGTTGAAAGCTGAGATAGCTGAGCTAAGAACACAACTAGCTGAATAAGCTAAAACAGTATCAGAACAGGGTAACAAAATAGATGAACTCCAGAAAACAGTAGAGGGCAGAGAGAATAGAATCAATGATGCTGAAGACAGAATTATCAAGATTGAGGATGAATTAGAGACACCTAAAAATAAGTAAGAGATCTCAGAAAGAGATTAAGAAATACTGAAAACAACAATAGAGATCTATGGGATGACTTCAAAAGAAATAATATACACACTGTTGGCTTATCAGAGGAAGAAAGAGAGGGAGGGGAAGAAAGCATTCTTCTGGATATAACAGATGAGAACTTCTCTAGTAGATCATAAATGAAAGAGGAGATATTACAATAGACACAGCAGAAATTCAAAAAATCTTGGAGACTTCTATGAACAAGTATATATCACCAAGCTTGAGAACATAGAAGAAATGGATGATTTCCTAGATACTTTTGTACTTCCAAAATTAAATAAAGAGGAACTAGGTAATATCAACAGACCCATCAAAGCTAATGAAATTGAAACAGTTATCAAAAACCTTCCTGGGACTTCTGGAGGTGGGGCTACAAGCAGCAGCAGATCTGTTTCTCTCCTCTCCTCTTCTCTCCCAGATCAACTAGGAATACCAAAGAAGACCACCTGGGACTTAAACAAGACAGGACTAGAACGACTACAGGTACCCACCAAATCACCGGTGAGTGCAAACACGTGGCTGGTGACAGAGAGGAGCCTAGGGAGAGACTAAGTGGCTGGTAACAGTTCGACATTCTATCAGTTGAGACACCACCTTAGTCTGTCCCACCAACAAGGGGACAGCTGAAGGGAGGAGAGGACTCCCCGGAGACTCACCAAGTGCAACTCTGAGTCTCCATTGCTACTGCCCTCAGAATCTGGAGCAGCGGCAGGGAGGGACACCCGGGGACAGAGATCTAACCAGGAAACTCAGGAGAAGACCTATACCTCAGTGGCATAGCTGTGGGGCTGTGAAAGTCTCTTTGCATAATCACCGGACTATCTCTGCCACACCCTGCCTTATCTCTTGGTTAGGAGTCAGTGATTAACTTAGAAGCCCTCAGGCTCCCATAGCCTACAGAGAAGAAAAAAAAGAGGCTTTTAAATCACTGAGCTCCAACTCAGGGATTAAAATACTATTGAAACAACTGTTAACTTCCACAACTGTGAACCCTTTAATTACCATACTGGATTGACACAAGTCAATCCAGGAAATAGTGATCAGTAATTTGAAAATTACTGAGAGGGAACTCATAACATAATATATAAAATGGGTAAACCAACAAGAAGAAATATTGGAGAAACTAATCAGCTAAAAGCCCCCCAAAGGGTGAAGCACAAAATAACGAGGTCAACATCCAAACATTAGCTAAGGAAATAATCACAGGAGTTAGTAAAGAGTTTGAAATAATTGTAATCAGAAATACAGGAACAACAAATGAGACTCTGGAAGAAAACTCTATCTCAAGGTTATTAGAGAGCTGAAAGGTGAAATAGCTGAGCTAAGAACACAACTAGCTGAACAAGCTAAAACAGTATCAGAACAGGGAAACAAAATAGATGAACTCCAGAAAACAGTAGAGGGCAGAGAGAATAGAATCAATGATGCTGAAGACAGAATTAGCAAGATTGAGGATGAATTAGAGACAACTAAATAAGAAGTAAGAGATCTCAAAAAGAGATTAAGAGATTCTGAAAACAACAACAGAGTCCTATGGGATGATCAAAAGAAACAATATACACATTATTGGCTTACCAGAGGAAGAAAGAGAGGGAGAAGAAGAAAGGATTCTTCAGGCCATAATAGCTGAAAACTTCTCTAGTCTAGACAACATCAAAGAAATAAAGATTCAAGAAGACCAGAGGGTCCCAAACAGAATTAACCCAGACCTAAAGACACCAAGACACATTATATTTAGAATGGAAAGGAATAAGGATAAAGAAAGGATCCTAAAGGCTGCAAGAGAAAAACAAAGAGTCACCTACAGAGGAAAACCCATAATATTAGCAGCAGACTTCTCCACACAAACACTACAGGCCAGAAGAGAATGGCAAGATATCTATTGAGTGCTCAATGAGAAAGGCTTTCAGCCAAGAATACTATATCCTGCTAGACTGTCATTCAGACTAGATGGAGGCATCAAAACCTTCTCAGACAAGCAACAGTTGAAGGAATCAATTATCACCAAGCCTGCCCTGAAAGAAGTTCTGAAAGGTCTTCTATAAACAGTCAGACCATCATATATCAGAACAGTCTAAAACTCTACAAGAATGGCGTTAAAATATCTTCAATCTTTGATATCAATAAATGTCAATGGCCTGAATTCACCTATTAAAAGACACAGAGTAGGAAGGTGGATCAGAAAATACAACCCAACAATATGTTGTCTACAGGAAACCCACCTAACTCAACAAGAGAAACACAGACTTAAAGTGAAAGGATGGAAAACTATCATACAAGCCAATGGCCCACACAAAAGGGCAGGAACAGCTATTCTCATATCTGACACGATAGACTTTAAAATACATAAGATTAAAAAAGATAGGAATGGACACTACTTAATGCTCAGAGGATCAGTCAATAAAGAGGACTTAATAATTACTAACATCTATGCACCCAATGAGAAGCCATCAAAATACATCAAACATTTACTGAAAGAGCTACAGCAATATATTAACAGCAACACAGTCATAGTAGGGGACTTCAACACCCCTCTCTCTCAACTTGAGAGATCATCCAGGCAGAAAATCAATAAAGACATAAGGGAGCTAAATGAAGAGATAGATAAACTAGAACTATTGTACATTTTCAGAGTCATTCATTCCAAGAAACTAGAATACACATTTTACTCAAATCCACATGGGTCATTTTCAAGGATAGACCATATGGTAGGCCACATAGACAGCATCAGCCAATTCAAGAGCATTGAAATCATCCCAAGCATCTTCTCAGACCACAGTGGAATTAAACTAACACTTAACAATCAACAAAAGATTAGTAATAGTCCCAAAATGTGGAAGCTCAACAGTACACTTCTTAACAACCTCTGGGTCAAAGAAGAAATCAAGGAAGAAATCAAAATGTTTCAAGAGTTCAATGAAAATGAAGACACAAGCTATCAAAATATTTGGGACACAGCTAAGGCAGTACTGAGAGGGAAGTTCATAGCTATACAAGCACACATTAGGAAACAAGAAAAAAGCACAAATAAACAGCCTGATTGCACATCTTAAAGACCTAGAAGAAGAACAACAAAGGAACCCTAAAGTAACCAGAAGGACAGAAATCACTAAAGTTAGGGCAGAAATCAATAACATTGAGAATAAGAAAACCATACAAAAGATCAACAAAAGTAAATGTTGTTTCTTCGAAAGAGTAAACAAAATTGACAAACCTTTAGCCAGACTCAGAAAACAAAAAAGGGAGAAGACCCAAATAAATCGGATAGTAAATGAAATAGGAGATATCACAACAGACACCACAGAAATTCAAAATATCATGCGAGGCTTCTATGAACAACTATATGCCACCAAGCTAGAAAACCTGGAAGAAATGGATGATTTCCTAGATACCTACCAACTTCCAAAACTAAGTAAAGAGGAAGTGGATAACATCAATAGGCCCATCACAGCCAATGAGATTGAAACAGTTATCAAAAACCTCCCCAAAAATAAAAGTCCTGGACCAGATGGTTTTACAAATGAATTCTACAAAACCTTCAAAGAAGAACTAATACCTCTACTTTTAAAAGTTTTCCAGAAGATTGAAGACACTGGAATACTTCTTGCCAGCTTCTATGAAGCTAGCATCACTCTGATGCCAAAAGCAGACAGGGACACAACCAAAAAAGAAAACTACAGACCAATATCTCTGATGAACATAGATGCTAAAATACTGAACAAAATTCTAGCCAACCGGATACAGCAGTATATTAAAAAGATTGTTCATCATGACCAAGTGGGGTTTATCCCAGGCATGCAAGGTTGGTTTAATCAATCAATGTGATCCACCACATCAACAAAAGCAAGACCAAAAACCACATGGTCATATGAATAGATGCAGAGAAAGCCTTTGACAAAATACAACATCCCTTTATGATCAAAACACTACAAAAAATGGGAATAGATGGAAAATTCCTGAAGATAGTGGAGTCAATATATATTGAACCTACAGCCAACATCATACTCAATGGTGAAAAACTGGAAGCATTTCCACTCAGATCAGGTACTAGACAGGGCTGCCTGCTATCACCATTACTATTCAACATAGTGTTGGAAGTTCTTGCCATAGCAATCAGGCAGGAGCAAGGAATTAAAGGAATACTGATTGGAAGAGAAGTCAAACTCTCCCTATTTGCAGATGACATGATAGTATACACAGAAAAACCTAAGGAATCCGGGAAGAAGCTTTTGGAAATCATCAGGAAATACAGTAAGGTGTCAGGCTACAAAATTAACATTCAAAAGTCAGTGGCATTCCTCTATGCAAACACTAAGCTAGAAGAAATTGAAATCCAGATATCAATTCCTTTTACTATAGCAACAAAGACAATAAAATATCTAGGAGTAAACCTAACCAAAGAAGTGAAAAATTTTGTATACTGAAAATTATGAGTCACTACTCAAGGAAATTGAAAAAGACACAAAGAAGTGGAAAGATGTTCCATGTTCATGGGTAGGAAGAATTAACATCATCAAAATGAATATACTTCCCAGAGCCATCTACAAATTTAATGCTATCCCCATCAAGATCCCAAGCACATTTTTTAGGAGAATAGAACAAATTCTACAAATGTTTATCTGGAACCAGAAAAGACCTAGAATTGCCAAAACAATCTTGAGAAAAAAGAACATAACCAGAGGCATCACACTCCCAGATCTCAAACTGTATTATACGGCCATTGTCATCAAAACTGCTTAGTACTGGAACATGAATAGACACACTGATCAGTGGAATAGAATTGAGAGCCCAGAAGTGAGCCCCCACACCTACGGACATCTAATCTTTGACAAAGGGGCTCAGACTATTAAATGGGGAAAGCAGAGTCTCTTCAACAAATGGTGTTGGAAACAATGGGTTGAAACATGCAGAAGAATGAAACTGAACCACTGTATTTCACCAAATACAAAAGTAAATTCCAAGTGGATCAAGGACTTGGGTGTTAGACCACAAACTATCAGATACTCAGAAGAAAATATTGGCAGAACTCTTTTCCGCATAAATTTTAAAGACATCTTCAATGAAACAAATCCAATTACAAAGAAGACTAAGACAAGTATAAACCTATGGGACTACATCAAATTAAAAAGCTTCTTCACAGCAAAAGAAACCACAACCCAAACCAAGAGACCCCTCACAGAATGGGAGATCTTTACATGCCATACATCAGACAAGAGTTTAATAACCAACATATATAAAGAGCTTGCCAAACTCAACAACTAGACAACAAATAACCCCATCCAAAAATGGGAGGAGGACTTGGACAGAATATTCACCACAGAAGAGATCCAAAAGGCTGAGAAACACATGAAAAAATGCTCCAAGTCTCTGATTGTCAGAGAAATGCAAATAAAGACAACAATGAGATACCACTTCACTCCTGTGAGAATGTCATACATCAGAAAAGGGAACAGCAGCAAATGCTGGAGAGGGTGTGGGGTCAAAGGAACCCTCCTGCACTGCTGGTGGGAATGTAAATTGGTCCAACCTCTGTGGAGAACTGTCTGGAGAACTCTCAGAAGGCTAGAAATGGACCTACCCTATGAGCTTGCAATTTCTCTCCTGGGGATATATCCTAAAGAACCCAACATATCCATTCAAAAAGATCTGTGTACTCATATGTTCTTGGCAGCACAATTTGTAATAGCCAAAACCTGGAAGCAACCCAGGTGTCCAACAACAGATGAGTGGCTGAGCAAGTTGTGGTGTATATACACAATGGAATACTACTCAGCTGTAAAAAATGGTGACTTCACCGTTTTCAGCTGATCTTAGATGGACCTTGAAAAAATCATGTTGAGTGAAATAAATCAGAAACAGAAGGATGAATATGGGATTCTCTCACTCTCAGGCAGAAGTTGAAAAACAAGATCAGAAAGAAAACACAAGTAGAACCTTAAATGGAATTGGCGTATTGCACTAAAGTAAAAGACTCTGGGGTGGGTGGGTGGGGAGAATACAGGTCCAAGAAGGATTCAGAGGACCTAGTGGGGGTTGTATTGTTATATGGGAAACTGGGGAATGTTATACATGTACAAATTATTGTACTTACTGTTGAATGTAAAACATTAATTCCCCAATAAAAAAAAAAAAACCTGCCCAAGAATAAAAGTCCTGGACTAGATGGTTTTACAAATGAATTGTACAAAACCTTCAAAGAAGAACTAATACCTCTACTTTAAAAGTATTACAGAAGATTGAAGACACAGGAATACTCCCTTCCAGCATCTATGAAGCCAACATAACTTTGATACCAAGGCAGGGACACAACCAAAAAAGAAAACTACAGACCAATATCTCTGATGAACATTCATGCTAAAATACTGAACAAAATTCTAGCCAAACAGATAGAGCAGTATATTAAAAATATTGTTCATCATGATAAAGTGGGCTTTATCCCAGGGATGCAAGTTTGGTTTAATATACAAATCAATCAATGCAATCCACCATATCAATAAAAGCAAGACCAAAAACCACATGGTCATATCAATAGATGCAGAGAAAGCCTTTGACAAAATACAACATCCCTTTATTATCAAAACACAAAAAGTGGGAATAGACGGAAAATTCCTGAAGATAGTGGAGTCAATATATATTGAACCTACAGCCAACATCATACTCAATGGTGAAAAACTGGAAGCATTTCCCCTCAGGTCAGGTACTAGACAGGGATGCCCACTATCACCATCATTATTCAACATAGTTTTGGAAATTCTTCCTATAGCAGTAAGGCAGGAGCAAGAAATTAAAGGCATGCAGATTGGAAGGGAAGAAGTCAAACTCTCCCTATTTGCATATGATTTGATAGTATACATAGAAATAACTAAGGAATTCAGCAAGAAACTTTTGGAAATCATCAGGCAATACAGGAAAGTGTCAGGCTACAAAATTAACATTCAAAAGTCAGTGCCATTCCTCTATGCAAGCACTAAGTTAGGAGAAGTTGAAATCCAAAAATCAATTTCTTTTACTATAGCAACAAAAACATTAAAATATCTAGGAGTAAACATAAACAAAGAAGTGAAAGACAAAAAAAAACTAAAAAAAAAAAAAAAGAAGTGAAAGACTTGTATGCCCCGAACAGCAGGGCGGTGAACAGGGGCTAGGAACCCAATGAAACCTGAAATGAAGGAACATGAGACACGAGAGAATGACAGCAAGTCAAGTTTCTGATCAAGCTGTAAATTTTATTGTGAACACAGGCATTATAAGGCTTTGGGGAAGGAGGGGGAAGTGCTGGAGGAGGAGGAAGGGGAGAAATCTTCAAAGGGGGAATGATCCTTGCAACATACAATGGATGAAATCACGTTTGCTACCACAACTATGTGTTGTGTCACTGTTTCTGGTAAATGGTCTACCTGAGGGGAAAATGGCCTGCCCAGGGGAAATGAAACTTGTCTCAAGGGCTTCCGTTGTCTCAAAGCTTATCATCTATCAAGCAGAGAAATGGCTCCTGGCATATCCTCCCTTTGTTATAATTTTAAATTGAGGCAGGTAATGGGGGTGAGGAGCAGAGACCCTAACAGCAGGTTTGGTGGGCATAACCAGAGGAGGGAAGTATTGACCCGATTCCTCCCGCGGGGTGGGTGCAAAACCAACCTTCCCGCATCTTATAAGGCTCTTGGTGTCTTTTTGGGGAGGGGAGGCAGAGCCACAGTTTCTAGGGAAACAATTTTTGTTGCTGACACCAACCTCCATGCAAATCAGGTTTGCTTCACGGGGGACTCAAAGGCGGACTATAGGGTCCTCCCCCTGCAGTGCTTTGCCTTGCACCCCTTACTGGTGTCCTTGCCCTGCCAAGGTTGGATGTCTCGATGCATAATTCTGAGTTTTATGCCATCCGAAAAGGGGGTCTGTCATCCTCAGGTTCAGCCATGCCTCTGTCAGCCAAATCAAGTCTGTGATAATGTATTTGCAAAGGTTTTAATGCCAAGGAGTCAATCTGCCGTTTTATAAAATCAGTAATCTCATTAAAAATAAAGGGTCCTAAGGTAATCATTAACAAAAGACTAATAAGGGCCTCATAAGGGGCTCTGTAGTGACTCAAGACTATTTGTGGTGGAGTCTATAACCTGTTGTAATTTGTCAGAAAATTCATGGGAGGAATATATAGAATGTCCTAGCATGCCACCAGCAAGTCTAAGGGAAGCAGTCAGTGGATGTGATGTCCAGGGGAAGAAACACAGCACGTCTGGTCTGGTCAGCGCCAACTGATGAAATTTTCTTCTTCTGGTCAGCTGTGGAACAAGCAAAACTAGGAGGCAAGGACCAGGTAGAGAAGAATTGACATGAAAATATAGGATGGTGTTTACCAAAACACAGAGGAGGTGCATACACATTAGAAGTCAAGGTGAGGTTCCTTGAACATGAAGAATATTTTGAGAAAAGTGAGCAGTCAATAAGCATGCAAAGATGAAGTCAGCAGTGGTAGGTCAGCAGAAAGAGAAGACTTGGATAAGCTGGTGAGGTTAGCTGGAGTATCTACTGCCATGGCATCCTTTGTGGTAAGAACTTGCCAACAGGGACTCTGTGGATTTTGCAAGAACAATGTCATCCACCATAATAAAAGGAAAACAAACATGGACATCCAGTGTTGAAAAAAGAAAAAGAATATGTCTCTATGACTGGAAAAGTGGGTGGCTTTGTCAATGAGATATAATAAATGGACAATTCGAATTTTTGTAAATATTAAAAAGATTTAGTATGTTAATTCATTGACACTTTAGCCAACTGAATACTGGGGGGTGCATTTCCCTTTTTTTTTTTAATTAATTAAGCTTAAGGGTTTTAGTTTTTCTTGTTTGAGCTGTAGCCCACATAAATTTAGAAAAAATATCAACTGAGAAAAAAGTTTTTTTGTTTACTAAACATGGGGAGGTGAATTACATCAATCTGTCACAGAGCATTGGCTTTTATCAATGGAGATTAATCTTAAAAGTCTGAATAGCAAGATCTTAATTAAACAATGTAGGAACCAGTAAAGTGCTCTCACTATGGCAGGTCAAGTGTTAAAATTTTTTTTTAAGAGGCTTGTAAAAAAATGAGAAAAATTTTAGGATATGAGTGACTTTAGGAGTCATCACACACCCTTAAATAAAAAATTAAAACTGTTTAGTTTTAAATCTTACCATATGAGCAGTCAGTTCTTCATGTGCAGATGTACCTATAATATTTACTTAGGGAGAGAACTTGTACCAAGTTAATTGATGATCTAATGGTTAGAATTGGCTTGAGGTTTTTTTTTTTATGATTTTAGAAGGCTCTTTATTAAAATAAACCAATATGTTATAGAAAGTAAATACCTAATGTGTTGACATGATAAAATGTTTACCATTTTAGCATTATTTTAAACTGATTAGACAGTTTAAGCACACTATTATGCCTTTAGTTTACTAAGATCTTTACTCATTACAAGGCTATCATGAGTAAGCATAGATATAAAACTCTTAATAGATTTTGTTCCTTAGAACTCTAATATGGTAACTTAAAAGGCTAAAATAAAACCTCATAGTTTAAATGTTCAAAATATTAATTTTGTTAAATCAGGATTTGCCAAAACAAATCTTTTATCAGACCAAAAACACAATGTTTTTCTTAATTTATCAAGAATAAACCTCTGGCAGTGTCTTCAAACAAACCAGATAATTTTTAAAAGCAGAAAGATATAAAGAGGAAAACCAGCGCAAAAGCCTCTGGCATGTAAATAATTAACATAACTATTGTGTTATCTTTTACTAACCCAAGCCAGTCTTGCCTGTTTAGTTAAGAAAGTATTTTAAAAGCTTTTTTTTTTTTTTTTTTTTGAAATCACTTAAACAATTTTAAGTAAAATGTTAAACTTTGTTTGCTAAGGACCTTTGTTTATCACAAAGCTATCACACCCTTAGGGCAGCTATGAACAAGGGTGGGTACACAACTTAATTGATCTTTCACTTTGATTTGGATAGGTAACTTAAAAAGCTAAGATAAACCTTATAGCTGAAATGTTAAAATAAATTTTTACTGTTAACATTTTTTTTAGATAACCATTTTACATGAAATAATTTTGTTGAATCACATCTGTTGAATAAAAAAATTTTTTATCAGGCCAGGAATGTGTTTACCCCCTTTTTTTTTTTTTTCCTGGCAAGGCCACTGCTCTACACTGACTGGGTTATTAGAAAGTCAGTTCAAGCATGGAATTAAATTAACAAACAGTGGCAGTTGATATTCGGGTGCTGGTAATATCTACAATTTTCACAAGAGTGAGAGAGACTACAGAGGCATTTTACCATGCCTAGATATCTCAGAAAATCTTTTAACTAATGAATTGATGCTGATATTAGCTATCAGAAGGACGAAACTGTCCTATATTTTACTCTGGTAAAGGTGTGCCAACTCTATGAGTCGGGATCTTTAAAACCACATTTAGCTTAACTAAATCTTATTTAAAACTTAAAACAAACTTTAGTTACTTAGGGGTTAACACACATTAATGAAAACAAGGTTAGCACAGACTTAAAACATACATTTTGGTGAAGAGAAAAATTTTCCCTTTGAAAAACCGCTTTGGTTTTTGGATTCCTAACTCACAGACTGTCTACCCAGGAGGGGCGTTAGTGGCTAGGGAATGACTGACTGCAGTCTGCCAATCTGTGGAGCAGGGGCTCTGTGCCGTGATTGGCTATGAGGGCAGAACAGGCGGGCTCAGTTTACTGCTGCCACACAGAGAAAAATCTTTGAAATTTTTTTTTTTCTGGGCTAAGGTACATTTTACAGTTTTAAAGAAACAAATCATTAAATTTCTATCAAAAGTGTGTACTGGTTTTCTGATTAATAGCTTTTAAGTTAAAGAGAACATCTTGTTTGATTGATTTCATTCTTTCTCTAAGGAATAGCTTGTTAGCCAGATAAGATCTCACTCAGAACTGGTTTTAAGCTTTCTGAGAGTAGAGGGAAAAAAGCTGGATCTTTTTTGGCTGACTAGTTTTAAGATAATGCCAAATCAAGAGCCCACAGTTCTTTAACTAATTGTAAATGTTCTCTTTTTTTTTTTTTTTACTAATTTTCTAAGGGAAGCTGTTTTTCGTGCTAGTTGAGTTTTAGCCTTTGTGGTCTAATCAGTATTATTGGCCAAGTCAAGGACCAGAGCACAAAACGGAGGGACGGTGGTGTAGGGAGGCAGTCTGGACAAGGAAGAGCCTAGGGGTTAGGGTTAACCAGTTTGAGCCTGGCTCTGAGTAACAGGGAAAGCCAAAACTGGTTTTGATTTGGATGGTTTAGTTTTAGCTTTAGTTTTAGGGATTGGGTTTAGGTTTTTTGGTGAGGCTAAAAATGTAAGCTCTTCTGTAACTGCAGCTATTTCTTTCATTAATTGAAGCTGCTCTCTCCGGTCAGCAAGGACCTTGCAGAGGGTGGAAATTCCTGTAAGGGCTCCTGAGCGTGCCCACCTGACAGAAGGATTGTCAAGGAGAGGGTCAGGCTGGAGAGCAGGGGCACGGATATAGGGAGGGGAATTAAAGGGAGGAGGACACCAATCGGGATTGTAGTATCTGGTAGCCTCTTTTTCTAGCAAAGCCTCATTCTCCATGGGAAGTGCTTCAGGAGAGGGAGGGTTTTGTAAAACTGGATAGAGGCGGGGGAAAGAATGCTGGGTTTCATTCTCATGTGAATTAGCAATCGGAGAGTCAATGGAGGGAACTTTAGTAAGTGCAGTGGGACCTGTAGGGAGGGGAACAGGGCTTTTACTTTCATCAGGTGCTGGGAGGCTTTTATTTTGACTGGGTACTGGGGGATCAAGATCAATAATCACAGAAGGGCATGGGGATGGGGACTTTGTCCTGGACGGTGGACTAGAAAGTTGTTGGAGGACCTTTTCACCCTTTGTAATAAGGTTTTTAATATCAGGGTGATTATTATAAATTTTAAGATATCATTAATTAAATTCCAGTAACAAAAGGCAGAAACAGGTACACGTTCAGGACCAAAAGACTGATAGTGATCATTAAGACAATCAACAATTCTCCTCCAACGCTTCTCATCTATAGTGCCTTCCTGGGGGAACCAGGGGCAAATATTTCCAATATAATCTAAAAACTTCTTTAATTCTTTCTTTTTAACCCTATTTCTTCGTGTCTTGAGTGACTCCTTGAGTCCTTTAATAAATAAATCTTGTTTGCTAAATTCATGTCCCATGGTTTTGCTTACCTCAGCTGCTGTGACACTCTCCTCCAGATGCGACTCACGGTCAGGTATTTCCGTGGCGATATCTGCGAGTCTTTGCGTTACCCCCCTCGGGCCGCGGTGACTCAGTGAATTCGGGTAGGCCTACCCTCTTGATCAGCGGAGTTTCTAGGTCCAGAAGGCTTCTTCGCCCCACGTTCCGGGCGCCAGAATGCCCCGACCAGCAGGGCGGTGAACAGGGTCTAGGAACCCAATGAAACCTGAAATGAAGGAACATGAGACACGAGAGAACGACAGCAAGTCAAGTTTCTGATCAAGCTGTAAATTTTATTGTGAACACAGGCATTATAAGGTTTTGGGGAAGGAGGGGGGAAGTTCTGGAGGAGGAGGAAGGGGAGCAATCTTTAAAGGGGGAATGTTCCTTGCAACATACAATGGATGAAATCACGTTTGCTACCACAACTATGTGTTGTGTCACTGTTTCTGGTAAATGGTCTACCTGAGGGGAAAATGGCCTGCCCAGGGGAAATGAAACTTGTCTCAAGGGCTTCCGTTGTCTCAAAGCTTATCATCTATCAAGCAGAGAAATGGCTCCTGGCACTTGTATAATGAAATTATGAGTCACTACTCAAGGAAATAGAAAAAGACACAAAGAAGTGAAAAGATTTTTGTTTCTGGTGAGATAAGGTGGTTCAGTTTCATTCTTCTGCATGTTTCAACTCAGTTTTCCCAGCACCATTTACTGAAGAGAGCCTCCTTCCTCCATTTAATCAAAGATGAAACCCCCATAGGTCTGGGGGTTTAGTCCTGGGCTTTCAATTCTGTTCCACTGGTCTAAGTGCCTATTTTTGTTCCAGTACCAGGCTGTTTTGATGATGATGGCCTTATAATATAGTTTGAGATCTGGGAGTGTGATGCCTCCATTTATGTTTGTTTTCCTCAAGATTGTTTTGGCAATTCTAAGTGTTTTCTGGTTCCAGATAAATGATTGTAGTTTTTTTTTTATTCTCTTAAAGAAGCTTGGTGGAACATTGATGGGTATCACATTAAATTTGTATATGGCTCTGGGGAGAATATTCATTTTGATGATATTTAGTCTTTCAATGCATGAGCATGAGATGTCTTTCCATTTCTTAATACCAGTTTCTATCTCCTTGAATAGTAGTTTTCAGTATACAGGCCTTTCACTTCTTTGGTCAGCTTTATTCCTAGGTATTTTATTGATTTTTCTGCAACAGTGAATGGAAGTGATTTCTGCATGTCTTCTTATTCATACTTTGTGTTTGCATATAGAAATGCCACTGATTTTTGTACAGTGATTTTGTAGCCTGACACCGTGCTATATTGCCTAATATCTTCCAGTAGTTTTCTGCTGGATCCTTTAGGTTTTTTTATGTATTCTATCATATCATGTGCAAATAGTGAGAGCTTGACTTCTTCCCTTCCAATCTGTATTCCTTTGATTTCTTTCTCTTGCCTGATTGCTATGGCAAGAACTTCCAATACTATGTTGAAGAGTAATGGTGATAGTGGACAGCCCTGTCTAGTCCCCAGTCTGAGGGGGAATGCTTTTAACTTCTGTCCATTGAGAATGATGTTGGCTGTATGTCTACTATATATGGACTCCACTGTCTTGAGATATTTTCCATCTATTCCCATTTTTTGTAGTGTTTTGAGCATGAATGAGTGTTGGATTTTGTCAGACGCTTTCTCTGCATCTCTTGAGATAGTCATGTGGTTTTTGGTTGGTTTTGCTTTTATTGATGTGGTGAATGACATTGATTGACTTATGGATGTTGAACCAGCCTTGCATTCCTGGGATAAATCCCACTTGGTTGTGATGAACAATCTTTTTGATATACTGCTTTATCTGGTTGGTCAGGATCTTGTTTAATATATTGGCATCTATGTTCATTAGAGATATTGGTCTGTAGTTTTCCTTTTCTGTTGTGTCCCTATCTGATTTTGGTATCAGAGTGATGTTGGCTTCATAGAAGGTGGAAGGTAGTGTTCCTGTTTCTTTGATCTTGTGGAAAAGCTTTAGAAGTATAGGTATTAACTGTTTCCTGAAGGTTTTGTAGAATTCATTTGTGAAACCGTCTGGTCCAGGTCTTTTGTTGTTGGGGAGATTCTTAATAACAGTTTCAATTTGTTTGTCTTTGATTGGTGCATTTAGGTTTTGTAGTTCTTTTGGTTCAGTTTTGGAAGGGCATATGTTTCTAGGAATTCTTCCATTTCTTCCAGATTCTCTAGCTTGGTGGCGTATAGTTCTTCATAGAAGTTTTGCATGATTTTCTGGATTTCTGTGGTGTCAGTGGTTATATCTCCTCTATTGTTTATGATTCTATAAGTTTGAGTCTTCTCCTTTTTTTTTTTTTTAGTGAGTCTGGCTAGGGGTTTGTCAACCTTGTTTAATTTTTCAAAGAAGCAACATTTGGCTTCATTGATCTTTTGTATGCTTCTCTTATTTTTGATGTTGTTTATTTCTGCTCTAATTTTAGTGATTTCTGTCCTTCTGGTTGCTTTAGTGTTCCTCTTCCTCCAAGTCCCTATGTGTGCAGTAAGATTGTTTATTTGAGCTTTTTCTTGTTCTCTAATATGTGATTGTATGGATATGAGTTTGCCTTTCAGTACTGCTTTAGCTGTGTCCCAAATATTTTAATAGCTTGTGTCTTCATTTTCATTTGTTTCCAGTAACATTTGAATTTCTTCCTTGAGTGCCTCTCTGACCCAGTGTTTCTTAAGCAGTATATTGTTTATTTCCCAAATTCTGTGTCTTTTAGTAATTGTCTGTTTGTTGTTAAATGTTAGCTTTACTCCACTGTGGTCTGAGAAGATACTTGGGATGATTTTGATGCTCTTGAATTTGTTGATGCTGTCTTTGTGTCCTAACATGTGGTCTATCCTTGAGTATGTGTTGTGTGGATTTGAAAAGAATGTGTATTTGAGTTTTTTTGGGCTGAAGAACTCTGAAAATGTCCAGGAGGTCTAGTCTGTCCATCACTTCATTTAATTCTCTTGTTTCTTTGTTGATTCTCTGCTTCATTGATCTTCCCACATAGTCAATGACTGCCACCTCTCCAGATTCAAAGGAGGTCTCGAAACTTTACATCAGGCTCAACCTGACACTGTTGACTGGCTACAGAAGAAGGGCAAATTCTAGAAGAAGAATTTATCTTTCTGGGTGTTAAAGTCTCCTACTATTATTGTATTGCTATCGATGTATTTTTGTACTTCTTTCAGCATGTGTTTGATGTATTTAAATGGCTCCTCTATTGATATTGGTTGCATAGATGTTAAAAATTGTTAAGTCTTCATGGTTGACTGATCCTCTGATCATTATGTAATGGCCTTGCCTATCCTTTATTACGTCATTTAATTTAAAGTCTATTGTGTCAGAGTTGAGAATGCCTGTTCCTGCCCTTTTTTGTGGTCCATTAGCCTGTATGATAGTTTTCCATCCTTTCACTTTAAGTCTGTGTTTGTCTTGCTGGGTCAGATAGGATTCTTACAAGCAGCATATGGTAGGGTTATGCTTTCTGATCCATCCTCCCACTCTGTGCCTTTTGATGGGTGAGTTTAAGCCATTAACATTTATTGATATTATGGATTGAATGTATTGTAGTGCCATTATTCAACAATTTTTTATTTGCTCTGATATCTGGCAAGTATTATGTTGATGTTCTTGTCTATAAGATGTCTTTTAGAACCTCTTTCAGGACAGACTGTTGTTCTTCAGTTGTGTTTTGCATACAAACCATGCTATACTAAACACCTTTATGACAAATGCAGTCCCCAATATCAGAAATTACAATTGTAACTGAAGCAAGGATTGACGCAGTTTAACCAATACCAGTTAGCCAAACAACACTTCCAGTCCAAGAAAAAATAGCGACCAAATCCAAATGAAAGAGAAAGAGAAATGAAAAAAGGGAAAGCAAGAATAGACAATTATACAAATCTACTGTCCACTGTAAATTCTAGGGGTAGCAAGAGGAGAAAGGGAAGTAGAGAAGAGACACACACAATGAGAGTCCACTCTGAATCAGATTTCTTCCCCAAAATAATTCACAAACGAGTATCAGTGAATTCAGAAAGCAGAAGAAGGAGGAAGAAAAGAATACAACAAGGAGAAAAAAAAGAACAGTGAAAGGAAAGAGTTTTTTCTTTCTTTCTTTCTTTCTTTCTTTCTTTCTTTCTTTCTTTAATTAGCTAAGAGTTGGGAAAAAGGGGAGTGTGGATGTAAGAGGTAGAGTGAAACAAGTTCTTCTCACAACGGATAGGACACCCAGTCACTTAGCTATGGGAAAAACAATAACAGTTAATTTTGGTCAACCTGAAGGGGGGGGAAGGAGGACATGTGTATATATATATAATAGTAATCATCAAATAGAATAAAGTAAAGAACCCTAACAGTCAGTCTGCAGTTTGCATGGCTCCTGATTGGCTCAGGCAGCCTGAGCAAAGACAGCTAATTGTTAAAACAACCAAACAGACAAAAAACCTCCAGGTAGTCTTTTCCAGGCAGGGTTGAGGCTCTGATTTGTCAGATTTTTTGTCACTCAAATTGAACTTGAGCCACTTAGAAAGGAAAAAAAATAGAGAAGGAAATAAAAAAGCAAAAAGATTGGAATCACACCTCTGGTGAGCCAGGAATCTTGGTAAACAAAAAACTTAGCAGGGAGCCTGCTAGTAGCAGCTCTCCACACCCTGGGATCTGGTTATGGGGTGGGAAGAGAGGGGTGCATTTCAGAAATAATAAAAAAATTCCTTTCTTTTTTCTCTGTTTTCTAACCCAAGATTGAGCTATAGTCAGCTCCTTGGTGTCACACTTAGGACCCCTTATTCACCATCCTGCTGATGGCCCAGTATCCTACCCTATCCAGCAATTGTTGTGGAGCTCAAGCCAGCAGCTGCCTCCAAGTCACAATCTTGCCTCTGCCCCCCCCCCCCACAAATTTTAAAGACATCTTCAATGAAACAAATTCAATTACAAAGAAGACTAAGGCAAGCATATGCCTATGGGACTACATCAAGTTAAAAAGCTTCTGCACAGCAAAAGAAACCAGTGCCCACACCAAAAGACTCCTCACAGAATGAGAGAAGATCTTTACATGCCATACACCAGATAAGAGGCTAATAACCAAAATATATAAAGAGCTCGCCAAATTCAACAACAAGAAAATAAATGACCCCATCCAAAAATGGGGAGAGGACATGAACAGAATATTCACCACGGAACAGATCCAAAAGGCCAAGAAACACATGAAAAAAAGCTGAAACTCTTTGATTGTCAGAGAAATTCAAATAAAGACAACAATGAGATACCACTTCACTCCTGTGAGAATATCATACATTAGAAAAGGTAACAGCTGCAAATGCTGGAGAGGTTGTGGGCTCAAAGGAACCCTCCTGCATTGCTAGTCAGTATGTAAATTGGTCAAACCTTTGTGAAGAGCAATCTGGAAAACTTTCAGAAGGCTAGAAATGGACCTAACCTATGATCCTGCAATTCCTCTCCTGGGGATATATCCTAAGGAACCCAACATACCTATCCAAAAATATCTGTGTATACATATGTTCTTAGCAGCACAATCTGTAATAGCCAAAACCTGGAAGCAACCCAGGTTGCTTGATCCTATAAGATCAGAAGAGAAAACACAAGTAGAACCTGCACATTGGCTATATTGCACCAAAGTGAAAGACTCTGGCATGGGTGCATGTGGGGGGAGAATATAGGTCCAAAAAGGATGACAGGACCTAGTGGGGGTTGTATTGTTATATGGAAAACTGGGAAATGTTATGCATGTACGAAGTATTGTACTTACTGTCTAATGTAAAACATAATTCTCCAGTAAATAAAAATACAATTAAAGAATTCTAAAATATTTAATATTAAAAAAATAAGAAAAATAAGAGCTAGGAATCATGAAATAGAGCTGATTGAATTCCAGTCTGGGCTTAAATTGTTAAAGTATTTCTATACATAACTTTTTTTTTATTTTAATTTTAACACTAAGTTACCTAAACCTTAGACCAGATCAGAGTCATTTATTCCTGTCAATATCTAAGTTATTGTTATTAGTAGACATCATTAAAAGACATAAATCATGGTGAGATAAATATAATAGGGTGAATTCTAACCGTAGGATTTTCAAAGAAAAAACAAGTTTCCAACTAACTTGGCTATAATAATTACCTATTACCTTTTTAAATTCTAAGACCACAAGGAAACTTCCTCATTCTTTTGAAAACCCCAATATGTCCCAGGCCCGGAACCTCTGGAACTTTGTACTACTTGGTGCCTCTCCTTTCAATTCCTTACTGCCTCTTCTGACCTCAACTAAATTAGTGCAACCTGCATCACTATGCCACGTTAAGCTGACACTGACTTTTTGCTTCAGATTGTATCCAGGGATGGCAAGTCTGAGATGTCAACCTTTCAACTCCAGTAATCTGGTGAGACCTTTCCTAAAACACGGGACTACCCCATTCCATTTCAGATAGCATGCTTTGTAACAAATAGATATAGCTTAGATATAGACTAGGGCCTAAGGCACTGGGTACATATATACACTTATCCATAAGTTAGGGGCAACTACATACCTCAAAGTAAAACTGTTCTATAGTCCTCTATGATTATATTTATACCTAGTAAACTCAACAATCTAATAGAATGTCTTAAATTCTCTAATCAAGTATTTATTACTTGGGCCTAGACATATTCCTACTTCATTTCCCTCAATCACTCTCATTTACTCATCTAAGTACACAAATGAAAGTAGCAATAGATTTATTGTTACCCCTTGACAATCTTTAGAAGAAACACTGTAGACAATTGCCCAAATAATATACTAACAAAAAATAAATACCAACTAAAGGGCAATTATTGTCTACCTTGACTACCTTTATTAGAATCATCAGCCTGCTGAAACAGCTCAGTTGGGAGAGCATTAGACTGAAGAATGATCAAACAAGTAAATACAGTAAACCTTAGATCCCTACTACTTTCCTCCCCAACTTGAGGCTAGGCCCTGTAGACCTAGTACTGGTTTTGATACAACAAATGATACTCAGTGCTATAACAGCTGGAAGAAAATCCTCTCTTCTCAGATAAAAAGGGCCTACAAGAGCTGGAAAAGGGTAAAGAACTGGTTCACTTAATTATAAACCTTTTTGGTCACTACAAGTCCACACCATCTTCAAGGGCCCTAGTCAGGGGATTCTAAGACTTCCCTACAGATATGATGCGCCTAATAGATCCCTCTAATAGATCCCTTTCTTCACTATCACTGGTCACTTCCACCAGGAACATCATTGTAAATCCTTTTGAGGGCTTCTTCAGGAACTTGACCCCATTATAAAGTAGTAATGATAGAGACAGCCCCACTTTCACAGGGGAGGCTTGATCCTCCTCCTTTGCCATTAGAGGAAGACTGGTCCTGAAATGAGTGCAGCCTAGAATGTTCCCAGATGTGATCATGGACCGTGAGTTCAGAATGACAGAGACTTGGAAGTTATACAGTCTCCTGTGCTGAATAGGAATATACATGGACCTTGGATCAGACTGATGTGGTAAATAGTTAATTGCATTTATATATTGTCTTCAAGTTTGGGAGCTACTTTCTGCCCTAATCCAGCTTTCCAGTTCCATTCAAGTTCTATTCAACATCTTCCCAGGCAATGTTCTCGGTTTACCTTCATGTTAACTATCAAACTCAAGAAAAAATTATTAATGTCATGGGCCCCTCAGCATATTCCTAGAAAAGACTTCCTAGCTTCTTGCCACCCTAAAATCCCTGTTTTCACCTGCTCTATCACTACGTTTTCATTCCTGTTTATTAAACATGTTTCACTGCTCTTCAGACACCAAGTTGCAGAAACTACTACAATTTCATTCTGAACTACCTGGTCAGACAACTTCACCAGTGTGACCCAGGAGCTTACCAATGTGTCCCAGAACTTTACCTCTCCAGACCCCAACCTCACTAGAGAAATACAGAAATAGTCTGGGGGTAAGGATAGACCTGCCAAAGCCCATGTCTAGTGGAGAAGAAATGACAGAAGCCAGATCTTCCACCTTTTGCATCCCAAAAAGCATTTTTATCCATACTCTGAGAGGGGCAGAAATATTAAGGGATGATGACTAGAGCATTCTGCAAACCAATACTATTAGGATCCAGAGAGAGAAGAGGAAAAAAGAGTAGACACTGAGAAGTAGTAATAGGTATAGGTGTGACTTAGAAAGAGAAGGACCATAGGAAAAAAAAAAGGGCAATATATATATATGATAGACAGATAATAATAGAAATAATAGTCAACTAGTATCTGTGACCTTGAGAGAACCATTGCAGTTTTCAGTGAAGGGAATAGGGACACAGAACTCTGGTGGTGGGAATGGTGTGGAATTGTACCCCTGTTATCTTATAATTTCATAATTCAATATTAAATCACTAATAATAAAAAAGAACCCACCAAAAATTATATATTTTTTTATTTTATTGGATAGAGATAGAAATGAAAAGAGAATGGGGATACAGAGAGGAAAAGAGAGGGGTTAAACACATATAATACAAAGGAAAGGGTACATGCAAGGATCCAGGTTTAAGCCCCGGGCTCCCTACTTGCATGGGGAATGCTTCACAAGAGGTGAAGCAGGTCTGAAGGTGTCTTTCTCTCTCCCTCTTTTTCTCCCCTTCCTCTCTCAATTTCTCTTTATCCTATCCAATATGATGGAAAAAAATAACCACCAGCAGCAGTGGGTTAATAGTGGTCAGCACCGAGCCCCACTAATAACCCTGGAGGGAAAAGAGAGAGAGAGAGGGAAAAAAAAAAAAACCTGTGGCATTACTTCACTACTTGTGAAGCTTTCTCCCTTTAGTTGGGGGTTGAGGACTTGAACCTGTGCCAGTACATGTGGTAATGTGTGTGCTCAATTAGGTGTGCCATTGCCTGGCCTCCAAAGAGAACTTTTATAATGTAAAAATGAAAAGGATTTAAATTACTTCACAGCATCCTGGAGTCTTAAAAGTTGGATACATGTGACTATAATAAAAATGATTCTCTATGGTAGAAGTACCATAATTAAGGACAGAAGACAAATGGAGAGAGTCAGATGGTAGCGCAGCGGGTTAAGCGCAGGTGGCACTAAGCGCAAGGACTGGCATAAGGATCCCGGTTCAAGCCTCTGGCTCTCCACCTGCAGGGGAGTCACTTCACAGGTGGTGAAGCAGGTCTGCAGGTGTCTGTCTTTCTCTCCCCATCTCTGTCTTCCCCTCCTCTCTCCATTTCTCTCTGTCCTGTCCAACAAAAATGACATCAATAATAACTACAACAATAGGGCAACAAAAGGGAATAAATAAATAAATTGAGTCTTGGATAAACACAGACTCACCTTGATTCACATCTTCTTGGGGCTGGTCCTGGAAGAAGGGCTGTGTTCCCCAAACTCTCCACTGAGTCAGTCATTAGGTATACATTGAGACATATATCTGGCTATTAATCAAACTTCCTATTCTTATGACTACCTACAAGGAGGTGCTCAACTTGGTCTAGCCTCACTCTGTATTGCACCTTAACTTAAGGCTAAAGTGGACAGATCATAGTTTCCAGATATTCCTTTTAAAAATTTTATTTATAGTGGCCTGAAACCTTTATATAGACCAGTTCACTGTTCCCCTAAGCTAGGAGCAATCCCATACTGCTAATGGGACAGATATAACATTTTGCACATACATAATGGTGGTCTTTCTAGAGAAAGACTGTAAAGTTATTGTCCCAGGCATTTCTGGGTTAGACCAGGTCTGAAGTAAACCCTTAGCTCCTGTATTGTAAAATTGATTGGCAAATAACAACAGCTTGTTGGCATTCTGCTGGGGTACTGTAACTGCTACCCTTATATAGTATCGGCAAGAATTTGTAAGATCAATTTGAGAATACCTATGAATACTTTAAGCTCGCATATACCTTAATTTATTTTTCAATTATAGAAATTTGTTGGATAAATATACACTTACTCACCCAAAGAACATTCACTACAACCCTCATTATTATCAACAAATAATGCAAACAGACCCATATATTCAGCAAAAATGTAGTAAAAATAGAAATGGTAAATCAGCTGTAAGAAATACCATATAGCCAAGTCAAAATGAGAGACTGATATGGAACAGTTTCAGAGCTAAAGTGGAAAAAACAGGGCATAGACCAGTGTAATCAGATGTTACAAAGGGAATGCATATACTATATAGTGTTTTTGCTTTTTTTTTTTTAGATTTTATTTATTATTAGTGAGAAAGATAGGAGGAGAGAGAAAACAACAGATATCACTCTGGTACATGTGCTGCCGGGGATTGAACTCAGGACCTCATGCTTGAGAATCCAGTGCTTTATCCACTGCACCACCTCACAGACCACATACTATATAGTGTTTTTACATAATCTATCTCTAAAAATATTGGCAAGAGTTTGATAACTGTTTTCAGTGTGAGAACAGGCAAGAGGAAGAGATTTGCTTTTAATTTCATACTTTTCTGTACCCTATTATTTTTAAGAAGACATATATATGTTAACTAAGCAAAAGTAAAATCATGATATATATATATATATATCATATATATATATATAGTGTGTGTATGTGTTTATGTCATATACATTGAAAAAAGAGTTATGATCTTAGGGTCATAAATATATTCATTGCTATTGTACTTAATCTTAGTCAAAATGCCAAGAAGTAATAAATATATACACTGAGAAAAGGATTATTTACTTAGTTATTGTGACTTATGAGGAAAAAAACCACATTTTTCTTTGAATGAAATAAAATATTTAACTGACTTGAAAAAGTAGAAATGGGGAGTATAAAACTTCTGTCAAAAGTAAAATTATTTTACTTCCATCAAATTGAACTATCATGACAACATAAGCTACCAGAGTTATGTGATGGAAATATTACTGATTGAACTCTAAGAGCTGAGTTAATAATAATTTTCTCAATTACTCTTTTTACCCATTGTTGTTTATCCAAATGGCAAAGTGTGAGCACCACATTCAAATATTTACTCTATTTGACCTCTTAGTATCTTTGTGAAGAATTATAAGATATATATATATATTTTTTCTTTTCTTTTCTTAAAATGATCTTATTCCCTGACATTAATGACACTATATGAGAATCTGCTACCTTTTCATCTTATTTCAGATCTTTTTGTCTCTGACCTGGAAACATTACTAGAAGTTTCCCTCTCCACTTTATTCCAATACAAATATCTTAAATTCTGGCCTGCATACCTATGTGTGGCTCAAGCACATATAATTATTTTTTATAGTGGCACTTAAGAATCCTCACACTCTTGTCCTTAGCTTCTTTAACATTTCTCCCTTACCATTCACACATGTATACACACACACACACACACACACACACACACACACACACACACACACACACACACACACTGTTATTCAATGTAGACTCTTAAGTGGAAGTGAAGAAATTCAGATAGAATTTGGTTTAACAAAGGCAGAACTATATAAGAAGGATCTTATGTGTCCCTGGAATTAGCAAGTCTTGAAGCAGTTCGGAGCTTCAACTGCCTTAGGAACCAGTGGAGCCATTGTGGCCCAAGGCTTCTTGACCTCTTATTATTACTCTTCATTGTGAATTGACTCCTTGCTACTGTTTTCATTTTAATTTTTCATTCACTGTGAATGAATGGATTCTCCCCATCCCAAGTCCTGATATCTCAGGAAAGTATTTTAGTGAAGAAGAATCGGGAATTAGGCAATATCGTCACTGCATCCCCCATAGCTAGAGTTGGGAAAATTCAGTTACCAGTTCTTAACAATCGATGTTCAGATCCTTTAACATTCACCTCCTGACTTGTACTTTCAAAGTAGTCTTCTTTTTGCCTGGATTCCTTTCTTTCCAACAAAGCCCTCTAAATTATAGTTATTTTCCAAACAAAAAAATAGAGATGGTGACAGCTTCCCCTATAGCTTCATAGCCTTTTTTGTATACTGTTATTAATACCACGTCACCTTCTAAAACATTAGTCTGAGCCAGTTGTCCTGTATACTCTATATGTAACATTTTTGTGTCATTTAATAGAGGTCTGTTGATCAAAGTAGGAGGAGGGCAAAACAGTACTTCTGCCCCTCCAGGGCATTATCCTTATGTCTGCTGTTTCTTCCTTCCTATTGGTCACTTGGGTGATTTTATGTGGTACCTTATAAGCTAACAGCAGGACGATGGTGTGCTTTCCTTTATAAGATGGACATTCTAAGGATCCCATTTTGTTATACATGTGTGCTAAGAATAGTTTGCACTTCCAGCTAGGGAGACTTGTAGGAATGGTGGAGTGGAGATGCTGAACAGAAAGCAGCTTCTCCAAGTAGAAATGAATACATCAGAAGCCCTCAGAACTTCTCTAGTGTTTCTTCTGTTGGGAACTGGTTTCTATTAAAGTCACAGTTAGTTCCCAGGAATACGGTCTTTGAAAGAAGTATTTTCTTCTTATCCTTCACAGGGAGGATTCACAGCTAAAAATGGAGCTAGTTTAATCACTGCCTTTGTGAAGCTGTCCTTCAACTTTGGTTGTTTCAACTGGTCTCAGAGGCAGTATGCTTTCTCTCAAGTGTTCTCTTGGGCCCATGAACTCTCCCAGGTAGCAACTCAGTACTTCAGATACCTCTTTTGTTTTGAATTATCACACCTTTATGAATGCAAACAGTTTTGTTTCTGGGAGTTTTCTCAGTGTAGTAGTAGTCTGTATGTACCATACTGAGGAAAGAATTTACGGGGACAGTGCTAGTGAATCACAGTATTTATTGAGGTGAAGGGAAAAGTAAGAAAAACCCTGTTCCTTGGAAAACTGAGAAATGGTCAAAGGCAGGTAGGTATATCTGCAAAGAGGTTTAAAGGAGCAGTATACATTAAATTTTACTGAGAAAGTAAGTGAAAATACACTTAGTATTTATTATCAGATATTACCCTTTTAGGGTTAGATGTGGACAAAATTGAGCTACAAAAGTCCTTTCCTCCAGACGAGAGACTTTTCTGGGGTTGTCTTCCCAAGGGCTCATTCATTCTCCTAATGTCTGATTGGATGATATAAATAATTCAGTGTTTTTGGATTCATCTAATTCCTATTCAGGTGGGAGTCCCTTGATCCACAGGTGTTGTCTTGCTGGTCCTGCATGGTAATGGTTGATTCTGTTTCCAGGTAGCATTGAATAGCTTTAGTGTGATCAACTCTGGGATGGTGTTCATAGTTTTAGCAAAGTCAGTGGTAGATTAGCTCAACCATTACTGAATCAGGTGCTCTGTGTAATATTGTTCTATTCTTTTTTTTTGCTTTTTAAAATTAATCTTCTTAAATTTCTTTATTGGAGATTAATGTTTTACAGTTAATAGTAAATACAATAGTTTGTACATGCATATTCTTTCAAAATGAAGAAAGTGAATCTGCTATCACAGACTTGGAGAAATTGCTCCCAACGTTGTGTGACTTCAAGAACTTTTCCATGCAACTCTTCTTGTAATCTTACTAACTTTCCCATGATAACTTTCCACTTCACCTTTGCAGCTTAGACCAATGACCCTGTTTTTAACCTAGACCCTAGTATTCAAATCCTAACAGTTACAAAATAGGATACTGCAGCAACATACCAAATTATTGCCCAAAGCAGAGAAGCCCATGATGAGACCTGAGGCAGGGATGAACTCTGTCTCCAGAAGTAGTTTATTTATTTGCTTATTTGTTTTAAGATATAGATAGATGATAGGTAGGGGATAGATACATAGATGATTGATAGATACACAGGTAGATACATAAGTAGATCATAGATAGAGCGTGGTCTACGACTACTACTCAGCTCTGGCTTATGTGGTTCTAGAGATAGAACCTGGGTTCTCAGGTTTGCAAGTCTTGTGGTCTGGTATTAATATCTCTTCTTGGTCCCAAAATGTCTTTTTCAATTTGGAGAGGAATGAATAGGAATGGAAACTGAAGATTGTGTTAATAGACCCTGACAATGTATACCATTCCAATAATTGAGACATCTGGAGGAAAGTGATTTATCAGGTGTACTGTGAATAGAAAAGTATAGAGATGTGTCCATGTTTGGTTTCAATACTTCTCTGGCCTCCTGACAGACTTTTTAAAATTTCCTGTCATCTGACCTCTGCATATTCATATTTCTTTGAGAGACAAAATGCCTTGGATGCATTCTTCTGGGTCTAATACGCAGTGGGATTTAGACCTAAATTGACTGCAGGCCATGTTACCAGGAACAGGACTATCATGAGAAAAATCTCAGTTTTAAGACAGCATAATCAAAGAGGTCATTTTTAATCTATTCCCTGTTTTTATGTAAGTGACACTCCATCACCCCAATACAGATTCCTGAGAGAAGCATTCCTCTTTGGTAAACTAAATTAATCACTAAGTTAATTCAGTTTGACCTAAAAATTTTCTCTGGAATCCACTCCTTTGTGGTATCTATTCAGATCCTGCTCATTTCATCTTATTGTTCAGTTAATCACTGAATTAAAGATATAGCAGTATTTTTTTTTTTAACCTCTCAAAAACTCTTCCTTTGCTTTTCCACCTTTCTGAGTGTTGAGGGTCAAGGTGGCTGTGCATAGCTATACATTTTCTTTCCATTGTCTCAGTGCTTGTATGGATCTTTGGACTCTGTGTCCTAAGAGTGATGTATCTATGAGTGCTGAGTATGTGAGTATACGTGACTCTAGAACTGAACATCCACATGATGTTCAGTGGTTACAGAAGTCTAAATGAATACTGGTTTATTTCTGTGCCTGGATGAGTGCCTGAGGATTTTAAAGAACTGAGTATACGTCCACGGGGGTGCTTGTATGTGAATTTGTGCGTGCTTATGTGTATCCCTTTGCAATCGTGCATATTCTCTGTCCTTTGCCATATCTTTGAACCTGCTTTTCTGGGAAGGTGAGGAATTTCTATTGATGGGGAATGTTCCAATAAACAAATTAAAAGAAAATAAAAAGAAAACCTGTGAAACAAAGCATTTCATAGAGTAGAGTATGTGCTTGAGTCTTTGTGAGTGTGTGGTTGCTGAGTTATTGAAGGTCAGCTCCTTTCTTCCCCTGGAGCTAGGTGCTGGCTGTTTCAGGGGCAAACTTCCCTTCATTTCTGCTGGGATTGCAGGTCTGATAGGTCTTATCTTTCTTCAAGATCTGTGCAATCTTGAAGAAGACACCCTGGATCCTGAAGGGAAGGCCATGTGTCATGTAGAATATGATGAAGAAAACAACTTATTTTTAAAAATATATTTCATTAGTAATTTACAAGATAATAAGATAATAGGGGTATGATTTTGTGGCCCAGAGCAAAATGTTCCAGAGACAGAGAAACTGTCTCATGACAAAAGAGTAGAGGCTTTGGGAAACCTCTTCATAAGTAGAAAGGCAGCCCACAGTGGATAGGTAGCCAACAGCTTTACTTATCTGGGGGATGGGCAGGTTAGGTCCCACATTGTTGCGACATATGCCAGTCCCAGTTCAGGGCACCAGTTGCCAGTCTAGCTTCGAGGGCAGGAGACAGACGACCAGGGACTCATGGCTGAGCTGGGAAGCAGTATCTCGTTTATTAATCAGATACATCGCCTTTTATGCATCTCTTCACAGGAAGTGGCAAGGGAAAGGAAACAACTAGGAGAGGGGGCAGAGCAAAAAAAGAGCATGAACAGAACATAGAAAGCTTCCATCTAACCAGTGGGAATTAAACCAATACCCTGCAGGCAGGGCAGGACCCAGGTAAAACAGTGATTATGTAAATAGACCACATCGTAAGTAATACAAGCAAACCTAATGTGATGATCAAAACAGAAGGTCTTATAAGCAGAATTTAGAAGCATACCAACATGATTTCATATCACTCCCACCACCAAAGTTCTGTGCTCCTACCCCAACTTCCTCCAGTGGTAACCACCATAGTTCTCCCAAGGTCATAAATCTGGGTTGACTATATATATTTCTTTTTTTCCAGTTCATTTGTTTCAATTCTCTATATTCTCCATATGAGTGTAATCACCCTGCAGTTGTATATTAGTTCCTTATTTCCTTCCTTCCTTCTTTTACTAATCATATACTCATGACTACTGCCAGTCACATACATTTAGTACTCCATTAAGTATTGTCCTGTAACTTTTTTTTTTTGGTATTTGTAAGGCTCAAATTAGTGATTTTTATTCCATTGTTAAAGGCTTTTTTCTCTCTAAGTATTCCTCATAGGGTCTCCTTTCAGCTCTCATATTTTACACTTTTAATCAGAAAAATGAAAAGATGAGCACCAGAGAAGCACATGGGCCATTTGGGCAAAGATGGCTAATCTCCTATGGAAATTGATACCTATTTTTATTCACTTCTAAGTCATCACCTTCACTTCCTTTCTAAACCTATTACAAGCCCTGGATGTCCTTTTTCTTCCCTCTCAGAAAAGGGAAACAGCACTATACATTCACAGATGTTCTCCAGATGAGAACATTGATGATGCAAGAGTAAAGGTTTCTGGTCACAAATGTTCTGTGTCCCCATGCAGCTGGGGTTCAGAGCCTTTCGGTCTTCTTTCCCTTCATAGAAGATGGTAGGGAGATAAAGATGTTTGATCCATACTTCCAGAAGGATAAATAATAGAGAACCTTCCAATGGAGGGGATGGGACATGGAACTCTGGTGGTGGGAATTGTACCCCTATTAATCCCACAATCTTGCCAATCATTAGTAAACAATTAATAAAAATAATAATAAATCTAAAAAAAGAAGATGGTAGGGAGTATTTCAGTACCTTCTCTAGTCAGAAAGAACTTGAAAAGTATGGGTACTAGCTATTCCTTAAAGGTTTTGTAAAGTCCTTTGTAAAATCATTTGAGCCTGAACTTTTATTGTTGATTAAATTTCTATGTAGGTCATTGATTGTTGATCTAGTCATGTTTTCTAGTTCTTACTGGTTCAGTTATGGAAGGTTATATGCTTGTAGGAACTTTTCTATATCTTTCAAATTCATAAAAGCCTAGCATGATATTTTGGATTTCTGTGGTGTCTGTTGTGATATCTCTTTTGTTTACAATTCTATTTGTTTGAGTTTTCTACCTATATATTGCAAACTTACAGTCAGCATTATACTCAGTGGTAAGAGATTGAAAGCATTTCCATTTAGAACAGGTGCTAGATAGGGAGGCCCACTATTGCCATTACTACTCAATATAGTGTTTGAAGTCCTACCCATGCCAATTAGGCAAAGGAATTAAAAGGATACACAAAGGAAGAGCAGAAGTTAAGCTGCCACTATTCATAGACAATATAATACTATCCATAGGAAATCCCCAAGAATCTAGTAGGAAGCTGTTAGAAATTATTAGCCAATATAGTAAGATGTCAGGTAACAAAACTAATACACAAAAATCAGTGGCATTCCTCTAGGCAAACATAGGTCAGAAAAAGAAATAAAAAAATCAATTCTACTTATTATTGCAACAAAAACAGTCAAATATCTGAGTAAACTTAACAAGTGAAAGACCTCTATACTGATAATTATGAATCACTACTCAAGACAATAGAAAAAGATACAAATAAATGTAAAGATATTCCATGTTAATGGATCAGAAGAATTAACATCATCAAATGACTATTATACCCATATGTAATGCAATCCTCATCAATTTCCCACCATTTTAAAAAAAGAATATGGAATAGATGCTACAAAAGTGTATCTGTTTAAGAGACACCTGCAGGGGGGAAAATTCCCTAAGTATTTCAGGTGTCTCTTTCTATTTCCCCTTTTGCTCTCAATTTCTTTCTGTCCTACCAAAGGAAGAAAAAAAAAAAGCTGCCAGGAGAACCATCAATTCCTTAGCACAGACCCTCACCAATAACTCTGGAGGCAAAAGAAAAAAAAAATCCAAAACTAAGACCTGAAACCTCTGATAGAAAGTGTTTCATCATATATGAAAAAAAGAAAGTGTTTATTTGAAAAGTAAAGGTGGCTGAAAGGAAACAAGGAATGATCAATTTCTAGGAAGATAGACCTAGGTGGCAAGGAATTTAAGAGAGTTAGGGACATTAGGACAAGCAGGACAAGACTTGAGGTTCAGGTTGTTATCTTCCTTCAGGGTCTCCTTGTCCTGGGTCCATGTTAAAAATGAGAGGAATGAAGGGGGGCAACATACTCTGCCAATCAAGGAAGCCTGCTTCTGAAATGAGAGCAACCTAGAATGCTCCTAACCATGACCATGGAATGTGATCTCAGATTGACAGGGATACAGAGGTTATACAGGCTCCTGTGCTAAATATGAATACATATGGGCCCTAGGTCATATTGATGGGATTTAGAGTTAAATCTAAAGAAATCTAAAGAAATCTAAAGAAGCCATGCCACTCTCATGCTTGCAAGGATCCTAAGTTAGTCATATATAAAGGATGTCTTTCACATATCTGTCAGCATGGCTTCTTTCCCAGCTTTCCCATGGTTATTGTGTGAAGAGAATGAAGCCCAAGCTGGTTCTCAATTGTACACCTGCTGGGGAGCAGTGATTGTAACAGGAGTCTCTTGACACCCCATTGAATGTCGTTTCCATCATACAAAGATGGTTTTGTGTGACTTTTGGGTGTTGGATGACTTCTGTTTTATTTAAAATCAGAAAATACCTTGTACTTAATGGGATCATATGAGCGAAGTGGAAACTCGTAACAAGAGTTAAGAAAAGAGCTTGTGACAGTGGGGAAAAAAAAGACTTTGATATGGAAGGAATGTTTCTGCCTTTGAAGAGGCAGTTGGGGAGGGTTTGATGTTGGTGAGATATGGGGAGTTCTGAGAATGAAGGGCATAGTGGCCAACTTAGTCAGTTAAGTTCACTTTAACAATCATTTACTCAAGGCCTAGCATTGACCAGAGGCTGTAAGTTGCTAGATGCTTCAAGCTAACACATAGACTTGCTTTCAAGAACATCATGAGCTGGTAAGGGAGTGAAATGTTTGGCTGGGCAATGACACACCTGATTGAACACATGTGTTACCATGTTTATGAATCTGGGTTCAAGCCCCTGTCCCCACCTGCAGAAGGAAAGTTTCATGGGTGGTAAAGCAGTATTGCAAGTGTTTCTCTTCATCGCTACTTCTCTGCCTACTCCCTTAGTGTATCTCTGTTCTATCAAATAATTAAAAAATAAAGCTTTATCTCAAATACTGGGTTGTGAAAACTCATACCCCAATATTCAGTTGTTGTTAAGAGAACATAGAGACCCTTGTACACAGGTCCATAGGGTATATGGTTATTAAGTGTGGTGGATAGTCATGGAAGACCACATGGCTTTGATATAAGTGCAGCTAAATATGAAAGTAGAGAACCGAAAATGGGATACCTGGGTGTTCTCTGAAAAAATTACATGGTAAGTATCTTTTGAAGCTATGATAGATGGAATCATCAAGCAGTTTTAAGCAGGGTGACACATGTATTAGATTTGTGTTTAAATATGCCTCTGACCGTGTATAGGAAAAGGTTTTAGACAGCAGGTCAGGGGAAAGATCAGTGAAGACTGTCACAGACTTTAGCTAAGAGTTGAACAGAACTGGACCTAGGGCAACAAAGAAAGAGATGAAGAAGTGAATGGAAAACAATTTAGGAAAAAAGTAGTGATTGGTTAGCTAAAGGGGAGGAGAAAATAATTTGGGTCATTGTGGATGGTGATACCTTTATTTGGGGAATATTGTTTGAGATATTTAGTTTGAGGAGATGAGTATGAGGAGAGAGATTATAAAGTCTGAATATGTGTTTGAAGTCAATTGTGACATCAGATAAATTCTGTAAACAGGCAATAAGACCTGGAGGATAAGAGAGAAATCAAAACTGGAATGAGGGATTTGGAAACACACAGACATGTAGGAAGATATAAAGTTTCCCAAATGAAGTATGTGGTATTAAAAAAAGAATAAATGAGGAAAAAGCTTTAGGGAAACCCAACCTTTGAGGATCATTGGAGGAGTGTTCCATAAAGAGGACAAATCAAGGACAGTTGGTGGGGGAACAGAAATAACATGGAGAGCATGTTGCAGATAAAAGTGAGAATAATAAATGACTGGTAAAGTGGAGGAAAAGAAAAATTCTAAATAGCTGGATATTTTTATGAGTTTAAACTCTTTTATTAGTATGACTGTAAGGACTAGAAATGTAGTCAGTTGTGGTAAGAGTATGGGTAACTGGTATGGCTATGAGATTGGAGGTCAGATGTAGGATCCTAGGGTCCAGGAAGTCAAGGATCATATGAAAGTGTGGTACATGTTGTGGTGTTGTTCAAGTACCTCAAGATGATAGAACTGAAAGGCAATAAATTAAAAACTGGTACAGAAACCAATGAAGCTAATTATCCTCAGTTGTTGAATTAAGGGTTTATTTTATTTTTCATGTACTGTCATTTTCCATGTTGCTTCAGGTTCTTGGAAAGCACTTATTTCTAATGGTACAGTTCTTTTCTAGCATACCTTCTTTCTCCCATGACACAGGACTATAATTACACATGAGGACCAGCATTATCTCTTTATAAGGAAGAGATGGTGTTAAGGTGGCACCTGAACCATAATTATTTTTCTCTTTAATTTTCCATTCTGTTTGGTTTGACAGATTTGTGTACAGGAAAATGTGTGTGTGATTTGTTGATGACTGCCCTAAAGGATGGAAAAAGTGCTTGTAACCTATGGATTAGCAGTTTATTTCTTAAAGAAAAGCCTGTGTACTGATCCATGGAGGAAGCAGTATGGGAGGCCTAGGAAGCTATTTCTTCCTACAGTCAAGCTGGTGGACTATCACTGGGGGATAGAGATCAATTGGAAGTACTAGGAGGGAAGAAGCTGAGCATATAAGAACTACAGTGGAAAGGCTACCATCTCCAGAGCTAGCCTAGCCAAAAATATGCTCCCAAGATAGAAGCAGAAAAGGCTTAAGGGATTCTCTGATAGGCTTATATCTCTGAGGGGCTTTTAAGGTTACTTTTATGACATTTATAGAGCTACTACTCCAATGGTTTATTCTCAAAGCAGAGTTGTGTTTAAGAGAACACAATGTCTACAGCCAAACATAATTTCAGATCAATTTATGTCCTTTTTTGTAAGCCCATGAAGGGAAAGAATGGACTTTGGCAATATTTTAAAAGTTCTTTCTACTTCCTCACATTTCTTCCCACATGACAACTGTTCTGCAGGACTTGGGCCTCATAGCCCCTCTGAATATATCTGTAAGATCTCACACCCAGTGACCTCAATGCCAGCACCAATCTCTTTCCTCTCCCTTCTCAAACCAAGATCCCTAGCAGTGCCATGATGGTACTAGGGATCTTGGGGAGTGAGTTGGTAGGGAAACTGGGACAACCTAGGCTAGAATCCTATTCAGTGAATATGGGTCAGGGTCTGAGCAAAGCCATGAACACAGTTTTGTAAGTATTTTTATGATATTTCTTTCCATCGAAGTAATACAGTTTTGGATTCTACAAAGAGAAGCTCTACTGTTCTGTTTGTCATTTATAAGCTGTCAGCTCTCATTTGCTTGCTTTTGCACCCAACTATGCCTTCTTATAGTCAGAGTGTGTGCAAGCTTGGGGAGTTCTAGGAACCTGGCTGAGTATACTCAGACTTTTGTTACCATCCTTCAGATAAAAGAATGAGCAACCTCAAAATGCTGAAATGAAGCATATAATCCCCTTCTTCTCTAAGACCAATGTCTTTTATGTGAAAAAGAAAAGAGACTGCAAAGAAAAAACAAACCAACCTGACCCTTCTGGTTCCTATAATCAAAGCAAGTGTTATAACTCTTCTTAGCTCCAGAATGAACTCATACACGTTTTGTAATGCACCAAGAGCTAGCCCTCAGTGTCTGCAAGATTTAAAGCCAGTGGTTCATCTTCTGCTTTAGTCCCAGTAGAGGACACATCTTCAGCCAGCACTGACTAAGGACCAGCTTGTATTCAGCCACTGGAACTGTGCTAGGCTCAAATCCATTTACAAGAAATGAAACTCCAGTGGCCTTAAGACTGCTTTAACTGAGTGCCTTCATTTCAAGCTGATGTTTCCTGCAGGAGGTCATTCTCTCCCCTATCCTTTGTTCTGATTCAATTTCCAGTAGTGAGAATGTACTGGCTCCTAGGGACTAAAACCAACACTATTTACTAATTTCTATTTGCAATTTCATCCTTTCTCCATCCCCTCAATGTGTTTAGATCTGCTACTCTCCCAGAGCTCATTTTCTGATCTTTATTGCTTAGCATTTTTTAGAAGATGCTTACTGAATATCTGATACAGGGACATAGTGGCACTTATTAAATAATCATCTCTTAGCTCCACACTCCTGCTGGATCTCTGTTCTCTGATGCTGCTGGGTGTGGGACAATGCTGATCATGTTCCTGTTTGGAAAAGTGTTGCTATACCAGACTTTACCAGTAGGGGGCATTGGAAGGTGAATGCAGGTCATGGTCATATTAATGGTAAAATAAAGTGAGCAGAAGATAATAGATGGCTCTCTAAAGAAGAGATACACCAAGGACTGGTATAAGGATCCCGGTTAGAGCCCCCGGTTCCCCACCTGCAGGGGAGTCACTTCACGGGCGGTGAAGCAGGTCTGGAGGTGTCTATCTTTCTCTCCCCCTCTCTGTCTTTCCCTCCTCTCTCCATTTTTCTCTTTCCTATCCAACATCTACGGCACCAATAATAGCTACAACAATAAAAAAACAACAAAGGCAACAAAAGGAATAAATGAATAAATAAAAAAAGAGAGATACATATGACCTACAGACATATGTGGGAATGATCTAATTCACCACCAGAGAAATGCAAATCAAAACCACCTTGAAATTCCACCCTCACACCTTTGAGAATGAGCTCCATCAATAAAACAAGAGAAGATAAGTGTTGGAGAGGATGTGGAGAAAGAGTAACTCTAATACATTGCTGGTGGGGATGTAAATGGGTACAACCACTCTGAAGAACAGTATGGAGAGTCCTTAAACAAATACAAATGGAAATGCCATTTCACCCAGAAATTTCACTGCTAGGCATGTATCCAAAAATATAATGACACTGTTATGAAGGGATATATACACCCCCATGTTCATAGCAGCTTTATTCACAATAGCAAAAACCCGGAAACAACCAAAATGTCCTTCAACAGATGTCTGGATAAAAATTTATGGGACATATACTCACCAACGTATTTTGCAGCAATAAAAAATGGATGATATTGGATAAAATTGGAGAATATTATTGCTCAGTAAGGGCGTGAAGGACAATTACAGAAAGAATTCATTCATATGCAGACTATAGACAATTGAATATACAGATGTAAAAAAATTTCAGCATATTTTCAAGACTGTGAGAGAACTATAGTAGTTATTTATGGGGGTGAGGATGGGGACATAGATTTTTGGTGATGGGAGTGGTGAAGAAAGAAAGAAAGAAAGAAAGAAGAAAGAAAATCTATGAGTAAAATTAACCATTTACCCTCAAAATAAAATAAAAAGAAACCAAGGTATTTGAAAAAATAAAAAGTAAAATAATGACTGTTTTCTCTCTCTAGCATTGTTTATTTTGAAGGGAAGGAAGTAACTATGGAAAAAGGTCAGTGCTACCAGACTTTCCTTGTACCAGGCAGTTGCTTTCTACTACAAGGAAATTACAAAATAAAAATACATTTTTTAAAATTTTGTTTCAAGTTTTATTTATTTATCTGATAAGAGAGAGAAAGAAATTAAGGGGAGAAGAGAAGATAGAGAAAAAGGGAGAGAGATAACCTGCAGCACCTCTTTACCATTAGTGAAGCTTTCCCCTGCAATGGTGGGGGCAGATAAAAATTCTAGCCAGCTTGCTCACCCATAGGTGTTTCTGGCAGTAAGGGAGAAATGGATAATGACCATTATGTAGGCTTATCACTATATCTGTCACACATGAGAATTGGTGCCCTGTGTGGATTGTGTAAGTCTGAACATGCTAGTCACCCACCTACTCTATTATACTTCCAACCTTAGTGAAGGTCTCTATAGTATCTTCATGGTCTTGGGGTATTCCAGGAGCCATTGTAGTTGATGTTTGCCTTAGGCCTTTATACTTTGACTGCAGTCTCTGTGCTGCCATAGAGAAAATAAACTTTTCAGTCATATATAGTTTGATGTTCTTAATTTGCAAACCAGTTGTATATACTTTATATCCAAGTCTCAGTGGAACTAAAAGTCCTTCCATAATGTGGGACAGACAGTCCAGCTGGAGGCAAGAATGGACTGGAACAAGATTTTCTTGTGGTTGTTTTCAATCTGACATTCTATTTGTTCACTCCTTCCTTTCATCCTACTTTTCTGAGAAGCTTCTCAATCCCTTCCCTGTAGCTTCTTGTCTCATATTCTGAGTGTTTGCCAACTGAGGTCTGGTAGGCACTGCAAGATGTTTAAAGACCTTAATAAATTCTGTAAACACACACCTCTAGCAGCACTACTCTCGCATGCCTCAGAATCTTTCTGCTTAAGTGAAATCTAAACAGCCTTTAATTATGTATCACCTCTCAAGGACTATTTAAGAACACAATCAGTATTTACAAATGAATGTAAAATTTTCTCAGTAGAGGGAATTAATTCTGTTACCTCTCAGTACCAAGAAAAGCAAACAAAAGAAAAAAGGTGTGTTTGTTGAATGATATAGGCATCGGATCCTCTGGTCCAAATCAGGCAGACTCAAGATTTTAGCTTTTTCCTTTCTTACTTTTCTTTTTTTGCCTTTTTTTTTCTTTCTTTCTTTCTTTCTTTTTTTTTTTTTCTAGAGCCCTGCTCAGCTCTGGCTTATGGTGGTGCAGAGGACTGACAGTCTCAGGATTTTATTCAGTTGGAAACACAAATTTATGCATTTAATCAGCTGGAATAAAACTTGTTTCAGAGAGGGCTACTCTGCCTGGGTGGGATATGCCTAATTCAAAAATGGAAGGAGGTAAGGAAATGTTTTGTTATTCTTTGCACATTATAGAACACATATACATATATTTTTGCCTATAATAATCTTAACCCCCAAATCTTTGTCCTCACAGTTATGATGGGCAGTCAGATTTCTGGAGTTTAAGTTGTTCCTATAATGAAGAACTAGAATACTTACAAGGAACACATGCTAAGAATTAATGTTGTGCCTCAATCCAGTATGGTGCATACATTTAGAGAGATTTGACTTTGATAGCTATGAAAAACCAATTAGTATCAGAGAATTAGAAAATATTTTGATGTACCAAATTTCCATAGGAGAATTATTATCTTACTAAAAATGACATAATTTTTCTGCAAAATTAGATGTCAACATGAGCCATGGGATATCTTTAACAAAATAAACTACCCTCATAAATCTGATGAATAAATTTGTTTTTGACATTAAAAAACAAAGCTCCTTGAGGCAGAGAGCAGGAATCATTGTTACCTTCCTGATAGCACTCTGGGGAGTCTTCTCCTACAAGTTTATCCAGCACCATATCTGAACCAGGCAAGTAGCCAGTTCTTTTAGAGTGGGTCTGATCTTGGTCATGAAGTCAAAGTCTAGCTAACATGCACCTTTTAGAGTGGGTCTGATCTTAGTCATGAGGTCAAAGTCTAGCTAACATGCACCTGGGAAGTTATAGACCCAAGGAATCACAATGACAATTACTGAAAATAATGCAAACTCAACCTATATAGTGTCCTATGATTCAGTTTCCTCTTAGCCCAACTAGTATTTATTAGGGCTAAAACTGTACCTTGAATTTCACAGTTTTTCTTTCTTGCTACTAGGATTATTGCTGGGACCCACTGCCTGAATAAATCCACCATTCCCAGTGAACATATATATATTTTTTTCTGAGAGGAGGGTGAGAGGCAGAGACAAGGAGAGAGCCAGTCAGAAGGAGAAACACTTGTAGCAGTGTTTCACTGCTCATAAAACTTTCCCTCTGCAAGTGCAGACTAGGGATTTGAACCTGGGTCTTTGTGCATGGTAATACATGCCCTCTACTGTGTGTGTTACCACCAAGCCATTAATTATGAATTTTTCTTTTTTATTTGGACTTCTGTTGCCATCCCTAACCTTTAATTTTGTTCAGTCATCATGGGCCAAGAGAAACTGAATGTGAACCACATATATATGATTTGCATTTTATAGCAGCCTCATTAAAGAAGTAAGAGAAAACAGACAAAATTAATTTCAATAATATTTTTACTGAACCCAATATATCCAAAATTGTCATCCAGCATGGAATCAATATGTAACTGTTCATTTATATATTTTATAAGACAGTTAATTTTGTTTTGTTTGATAATAAGTACTTGAAATCTGGCATGTTGTTACTGTAACACTTCTCAATTTTAGAGAACTAACTATACTTTAAATATGTAGCTACCCTACTGAATAGTAAAATTCCCAAATCTCGTGTATTCAAGACTTCCAGATTTGACTTGGGTCTTCCTACCTCCATTGGTTAATTTTATGTGTCAACTTGCTTGGGTGCCTAGATAGTTGGTTAAACATTTCTGGGTATGATCTATGAGAATGTTTCTGAATGAGATGAACATTTGAATGGATAGACTGAAGAAATCAGAATTTACTGTTTCCCATGTGAGTGGGCCTCATTCAGTCAGTTGAAGGTCTGAGCAGAGTAAAAGACTGAGTAAGAAAGAGGTCTTTTCTCCTGTCTTTGAGTGGCAACACTGATGTTCACCTGCCTTTGAACTTAGTGTTGGGCTACAATTTACTCTGTTTACTTCCTGAGCTAGTCGCTTGACCTTTTCCAGCTCTTGTAGTCCCTCCTTTGGGTTTTTTTTTTTCCCAGTTGTTGAAATACTGAAGGTCATTTATTTAATCTACTGATCACAGATTTTAGGACTACTCAAACTCCATAATTGTGTGAACTAATTTACTACAGACTATTTCCTTCTTTATGTGTGTATCCATACACACACACAAACTAATATATATTTGGATTTTGTCTCAGAAGAACCAAGACCAATATAGTTATTTTATTTATTTATTTATTTATTTATTTTTGCCTCCAGGGCTCGGTTCTTGCCCCATGAATCCACTGCTCCTGGAGGCCATTTTCCCCATTTTGTTACCCTTGTTGTTCCACTTGTTGTTATTGTTGCCATTGCTATTGTTGGATAGGACAGAAAGAAATCGAGAGAGGAGGGGAAGACAGAGAGAGGGAGAGAAAGATGCCTGCAGAAAGATGCCTGTTTCACCACTTGTGAAGCGAGCCCCTCCCTGCAGGTGGGCAGCCGGGGCTTGAACTGGGATCCTTAAGCCGGTCGTTGGGCTTCCTGCCACATGTTGGAACCCATGCTTAACCTGTTGCGCTACCACAGGCCCCCAGTTCTCATAGACTGGGCACAGAATTCTAATGTTGATACCCCAACAGTTACGTTGATGGATCCAATTCCACATATGAAAGTGTGGCAGAAGCAACTTTCTGAGTTAATCTGGGTCAAGATCTAGGGAAAAAAATTGGTAGGCAATTGTATAATTTTTTTTCACATAATAGGATGGCACTGAGAAGCCATCAGAAGAAGGTAGAAACTAGAGAATAAAACCAAAAATCTAGAAAATGCATTCTGAAAAAGTGTGATAGAATTGATATAGAAAACTGAAAGTTAACTGCCTTGGTGAAAATCAGAACATTAACTTTTGTAGGGACAGCTGAGTTTTGCAGTTCGATGCCTTCTCTGATAAATGTTAGGAGGTCACATTCTTTCATGAGATTTTGTGACTGAGGCCATTCATTCCCACTTAGCTCCTGGATTCTTCTAGGCTCCCTACGTCTTTTTTCCCCCTTAGTCTCCATGGTTTTTGTATAAAGAAATAATATTATTCCAGTCAACTCTAAGCTAGTGAATATTCTTCCTATGGTAGCATGTCCAGACTTCAGAAGTGTGTATTCAACAACCTTCATATCTTCTGAACCATAGTGTCCCCAACCCCCATTACATACATGTCTTATTTTTATTCTTTAATGGATAATATTTTATTTCCCAGATGACTTTGTTTATGTTTTTTCCTTGCCTAAAATTTACTACTCTACTCAGCCCTCAGCTGGGTTCTTCTGTTTCTCTTGTAAGAAAAAGCGTAGCTACCACTTTCTCCAGGAATCTTCTGAAACCTCTTCCCTTTCGGATTAGATTAGATACTGGCTTCTGGTATTCTCAAAAACACTCTCGACTATATCCCATAATATCCTATACTCACTTTCCTGTAATTTAATATTTCTTCACTTTTTTGCTTCCCACTCCACATTACAATTCTAGAAGGTAGTTCTTTCTACTCATACCACAGTATTGGGCTTGATGTTGTCCTCAGTAATGTTTGTGCCCTGACCAGTATACAAATATACTCATGTATTCTATGGAGACCTAATCCACATCTTCATGGCCTAAATCTGGTCCAAATTGTGATTCCCCATAACTAAGTCAGAGTATGCTGGGTCCCAAACCTTTGGGAAAACAAACTGTCTATATATCCAAATATGTTATTGCAGCATTGTGCTGAGAGAAAAATAGGAGAAACAGTCAAATTACTAGGAATAAGTAAATTATAGCATGTCAGTTGAGTGGGAATTTATGTAGACAGCAATTTTTATGTACCCTCTTGATAAAATCCAACTCCATTAAACTATCATTTGTCTGTTTATTCATATATTTATTCAACAGATATTTATTAAATACTTATAATGTACAAGCCCTGTACATGCCTTCTGGCTAGAAGCCTAGATTTTAAGAACAGATGAAATATAGGGTCATATCACCCACCCACCATACATTTGAGTGAAAGATAACTTCATTATCCCTTTTTCCCTTTATAGAAATTTTTTTGTGTGTACTGCTGGATATCAAGTCCAGGGTCTCATCTATGTGCCCTACTGAATCACTTCCCTGGCCTAATGCTTTATTTTAATTGTTTCAAGATTTATTAATGTAGGAAAAGGAGAGAGAGAGAGAGAGAGGACCAGAGCACTGCTAAGCTCTGGCTTATAGTGGAACTGGGCGTTGAATCTAGGTTGTAAATATGGTGAGCTATCTCTCTATCTTTTCAAATGCTCTTAAAAGGTTTTTCATACCTTGCCATTTAGCCTCTCTTTGTTCTTTTCAACCATTCTGTTTCTCTTTATATCCCTTTTTGTTTTGAATGAATGTTGTCTCTTATTCCCCTGGTTTCTCCAATTTTGTATCCCCGTTCCCATTACCCACACTAGCAAATAGAGGGGCCTTTTAGATTTTGCTTTCCTTAAATGACAATGGATATGTTGCTAATAACATTGTGTTTCCCTGTTACAGTATTTCTTTTTTTTCTTTTTTTCCTGTCACAGTATTTCTTTCATCTCTCCTATGTGTACTGGGAGCAGAGCACCTTGTTTGGGAAGTTAGTCACCCTGGGTCTTTATCTACCCTAAGCTTAGTATGGTGTAAGAGACACAGTGTCTGTCTCTAACTCTGTATCTTGAGCAACTACCCTTTGAGGACAGCAAAACCATTTTGTGTGAGCTTTCAGCAGATTCCCTATTCCCCCCCCCCCCCCCCCATGGAATGGGGCATTAAACCCAGGCATGAGAGTCAGGCACTCTACCACTACCACTGAGATGTGACTTTAGACACATCCAGGAAGGTATAAAGCTGTAGTGAGCGTGCTTACTGGGGTTCTAATGAAATATTCATGGATAAGGAGTACTACCTTTATGACTATTGTCTCTCTCTCAGACGTAGCTAGAAGTTTCTGGGATCAGAGAGGGGTGGGGAGGCAGAGGGAGAGAGAGAGAGAAAGGGAGAGAGAGAGAGAGATGGAGAGAGTTGACCTAGTTCTAGTTCTAGCTATAGCCTAATGGCATGTAAATAATTCATATATTTAAAATAACAAAATAAATATTTTATGGGTCTTTAAATTTTGGGAATGATCTACATTCTTGAAATCTACATTTTAAAAACTGGCCTTTAGATACAAGTACCAGTGTACTATAAAATGTTGCTATTAGTGAGCACACATAATTCTGAACTGACAGAATATTATGCTCAGGGAAGTTAGAAATCAAGTTTGATTGCCTGGCCTGCGTCTTGTGGGATACTGAGGAGAAGGAGGAGGGTGCCTCTTTTCTCTCACTAGGCTTTTCTGTCCTATGAACAACAATCTCTTGATCTAGGTGAGCTGGGATTTGTGTTCCTCCCACCATTTCTGAGGAAAAATTTATAGTTCATTCCTAATCATCTTGGGCAAATCCAAGAAGCCTTGTTAAGAAAATTTGGGAGAGTACATAGTTATAAGTCATAACAGTAAAATTGGTAAAAGTTGCATATTTTTCTGTTTGTCTCTATTTCCCATGAGAATTTCAGAGATGTAAAGTATTTGCAACAATATGACTAGAATATTTTCCCCAAAGGGTTGCTTTCTCTCATTCTGTCTATCTTAAAGTGTAACATATATTGATTTCTTTATAGTTCTAGAAATAATGTATGGAATGTATATAGTATAAAATTTGAAGGATATGATTAGGTGAAATTATATTGTATTCATAATTATAACAATTATATAATGATAATTATATTCATAATTGTTCATGTACATACATTATTTTGTGGGAGAAATAGATCTAATTCCTATGCTTAATTTTTTTTGTTTGCTTGTCTGCTCTTTGTTCTTTTAGCCATCTTCTGGTTCCTTTGTTGCCTGCTGAAAAGCAATTTTAAGGAAGTATATCTTCTACAACTTGTCTTTCTTCCTTAAATATGTTACAGGTATTGACTATGACCCATTTTTGGAATTACACAAATTTATTTTACCTTATCGTATAGCAAATAAAATAAGTGAAAATTGAACTTTCGTTGTAATGATCCTGGAAGACTGAGGAAAAACTTTAAAGCAGAATTTCTCAACTTTGGTACCAAGAATGCTTAAGTTAGGAGATTCTCTATTGTGGAGAACCAGTGTGTACTGTGGAATATTTAACAATATGCCTGTCCTCTGCTCATTAATCCTTGTAGCAAAAACATTTTCTTCCAATGTGACAGCTGAAAATGTCTCCAGACACTGCTATATGTCTCAGAGTTGGAGGGGACAAATTAACCTCTGGCCAAGAACCACAGTCTTAAACATGTCTTGCTAAGTATCTAGAATTAGGAATTCCTGGAATCCAATTTAAATATAAAATATCAAGAACCAGAGAAGATATCATATAGATTATTCATGAAATACTGATATCTGAGGCTCCCAGCACCACCGTAAGCCAGAATTGAGCAATGCTTTGATTAAAAAAAGAAGCCAAGAAGATAAATACTTTAATGATGTTTTTGAAAACACAAATATCCTTTTTAAAAAAAACTTTCCAGCCAATACCTCCATCAATCCCCACCATGTATGTGAAGCTCCTGGGTGTGTGTGTGTGTGTGTGTGTGTGTGTGTATGTGTGTATGTGTGTGTAATAAAGGCTTTGCTCAGAGGTGGTTTTACTCCTCAGAATCACTTTTTCATTCTGAGAGAAAGAGGAATACTATCTGACACTCAGCATCAAAGTTTCCCTGCCATAGTACCTCTCATGATTTTGTTAGGGCTTTAACCTGGATTGTGTTCATGACAGTGCAGGCACCCTACTCATGAGCTATCCCTCTGGCTCTGCATGTGAATTTTCATAGACTCAAGAACACTCTAATTTTGGAAGTCCTACTTGCCAATACCCAATCATCAGAAAAACAGTTAACATAGGGGACTGACTGTTTATAGAATACTTAAAAGAACTGGGTAGGGGGAGTCGGCGGTAGCGCAGTGGGTTAAGTGCAGGTGGTGATAATTGCAAGGACCAAGGATCCTGGTTTGAGCCCCTGCCTCCCCACCTCAAGGGAGTCGCTTCACAGGCAGTGAAGCAGGTCTGCAGGTTTGTATCTTTCTCTCCCCCTCTGTCTTCCCCTCCTCTCTCCATTTCTGTCTGTCCAATCCAATAATGCTGACATTAATTACAACAATAATAAAACAACAAGGGCAACAAAGGGAAAATAAATAAATAAATAAATAAATAAATAAATAGAATTGGGTAGGACAGTGAAGGTCAAGGAAAGTGCTACTGACTTTCAGCAAATTCTGGAAACCATGATTATAAAGATGCTTTCTTGGAGATCAGAAGACTGCAGCAATCCCAAACGATTTTTTTTTTTTTTACTGATTTTATATATCTCGACAGCTTGTAGCAGCAATGTGAGTCATTTTTAGGAAGAAACCTGGAAGTTGCTGGTACTTCCACATATTTGCCATCTGCTGATACCCCTGAGCCTGTCTATATTTGCTGTGGGACAAAATAGTGGATCCCACTTTCTTTCTGATTATAGATTTCATATGAATGTCTATGAGTAACTGAATTTAAGTAAAGTCAAAAAAAGCCTTGGAAATGTAGTTTCCAAGCATTTAGTTATGTAGTACCAGAAAGGTGCTGATGACAGTTGCTATGCAAACTGAGACAATCAAGAAGATATTATGGTATGGCAGGGGGTCATTAATTAAAGTGTCCCTTTTTCTTTTTCTTTTTTAAAAATATTTATTTTATTTATTTATTCTCTTTTGTTGCCCTTGTTGTTTTATTGTTGTAGTTATTATTGTTGTTGTTGTTGTTGGATAGGACAGAGAGAAATGGAGAGAGGAGGGGAAGACAGAGAGGAGGAGAGAAAGATAGACACCCGCAGACCTGCTTCACCGCCTGTGAAGCGACTCCCCTGCAGGTGGGGAGGCGGGGTTCGAACCGGGATCCTTATGCCGGTCCTTGTGCTTTGCGCCACCTGCGCTTAACCTGCTGTGCTACAGCCCGACTCCCCCTTTTTTATTTTTAACATCAGATTTGAAAAGGGGTATCACATATACTCGTGATCCTATGTTGATAAAATAAGCTTAATATCATTTGGTAGCAACAGTATTCCATGCTTTATTCACTGCCAAGAAGTATAACTCTAGGATATGAAAGATGAATTTTCCTGACAAACATACATACAAATTTATGAAAAAATGCTATTATGTATATATATAGTTTTGTATACTTATTTATTTACTGTTGTCTCATGAGGTTTCACCATTATTTAAAATGATCAAGTACCTTTTCCATAAGAAATAAATTTAACTTGAAAGAATATTGCTGCTATGAAAAAAAAAGAAAACAGCATATATTATGTTATACCTACTTAAAACCTTATTTCAAACATTATTTAAAAACATTATTTAGGCATGTGGATTATATTTTATGTAAATCTTTATATCAAGCTTTGATGAACACCTTAGGTATAAATTTTTAGATGTGGGATATGTACTTAAAAGTATGACTTAATTGACTTTTCAAATGCTTGTAATACTACCAGCAACATATGAGATCTATTTTCTTTTTTTTTTTAAGTTTCTTTACTGGGGAATTAATGTTTTATAAGATCTATTTTCTGACACTTTGTGAATACTAAGATCAAATTGTTTGTTTTTAAAACAAAACAAAAAGACTTTGCTATTTTTGCAGACGAATGTTTTATTTCATAAGTTTACTTTTTATTTTTTTGGTTTTACACATAGTGCCAAACGATGTGATTTTCTTTACTTAGGCCCTACACATCTTTAAAAACACTTGTAGTTGTATAATAATAACTCAAAGTACAACATTCAAAATGATCAGAAAGATATATGGTAAAAATAAGATCTCTCTACACTTCAGTTGTAGCCAATCGGCTTACTACCCAGGAGATAATCATTTGTCTATTTCTTGTACATAGTCCAGAGTGATTATGCATGGTGGATTTAACCTGAAATATGTAAATGTATATTTGTATATATATGTAAATATATATGAATGTGTAAATTAATGTGTCTGTAAATTCTATATCATGTTTTAAATAAGTCACATATAAACACATTACTTTATGACTTTTAGGTCCAGAGAGGTAGCTCACTGGGGTAGGGTATGTGTTTTGTCATGTATGCAGTCCAGGTTCAAATTTCAGGGGATAGATAACTGGTGCTCTGTTGTCTCTCTATAGCTGAATGAAAAATCATCCCAGGACAGTGAAATGGCATATGTATGGGACCCAGGCTCTGCATACACACAGACCCTCCCCCAGTAATTACAACTTTTACCAAAGAGTATATCATATCTGAGTTTTTTAAACATAAAAATAAGGTAATAGTAGATGTTTAGCTTCACTGGGGGTGGAGGTTAATCAAGACACAGTCCTTTGGTGGTGGGAAAAGTGTTGATGTAGACTCATATTAACTTGTAGCCTCATAAATCACTATGTAATTAATATGAAAGGAGGAAACGCAGATTGAATGTCTCAAACATTTTAATGCACAGGCTGAGTATATGTTCCTTCAATCTAAGCACTTAAGACTTCAAACGTATAACCAGACTGAATTTCCTTTTTTTTTTTTTTTTTTTTTTGCTTCCAGGGTTATTGCTGGGGCTTAGTGCCTTCACCACGAATCCACTGCTTGGAGGCTATTTTTTCCCTTTTGTTGCCCTTGTTGTTTTATCATTGTTGTGGTTATTATTATTGTTGTTATTGATGTTGTTGTTGGATAGGACAATGAGAAATGAAGAGGGGAGATAGAGAGGGGGAAAGAAAGACACCTGCAGACCTGCTTCACCACTTGTGAAGTGACCCCACCCTCACACAGGTGGGGAGCAGAGAGCTCAAACTGGGATCCTTACGCCAATACTTGCACTTTGTGCCATGTGCACTTAATCTGCTGCACTACCACACAACCCTCAGACTGAATTTTAACAGTGGTCTCAAATTGTCAATACATTTCTAATAATGACTTGTTCTTTGAAATGTTGACTTTTCTGAAAGCTTAGACCAGGGAGAAAAGAAGCAGTCAGTGGCGTTACTTTATAAGACACAGCTGTATATAAATAAAGTCAAAAGATATATATTATGGTGATGGCATGTATGATACAGCAAATCCCAACAATGGGATCTTCAGAATTAACTCAATTGACAAACAATTTGATTATAGCAATAACTATCTATTGCCTTCTTAAACTCTAAGACAGCAGGAACCTCCTGTTTCCTCTATAGAGCCTGCATTTCCTCCAATCCTGGAAACTTTGGGGTTGGGATCACTTTCCTGCAAGCTTCTCTCAGTTTATACCAAATGATCCCAACCTATTCAATGCAATGAGAACCACCTCGGCATGCTTCATTTCAGACTGTGTTTAGAGAAGTCAGGTGTGGAATGTAAATCCTTCAGCCTTATTACTTGGGTGAGACCTTTCCTTTGTCATAGTATTCTCTAATTCCATTTCAGCTTGTTCACTTCCTAACAAAGCCTCAAAACCAGGTCCCATGAAATAGGGCATATGTACGCATATATACATAAAAGCTATCAAGGGAGGGAATGGGATATGGAGTTCTGGTGGTGGGAATGATGTGGAGTTGTACCCCTCTTATCCTATGGTTATGTCAGTGTTTCATTTTTATAAAAAAATAAATAAATAAATAAATTAGTACAAAATATATACCTGAAAGAAAAAAAAACCACAATAGTCTGCAGTGAATCAATAAATGAAGCAAGCAAGTAGAAAGACCTAAAAAAGACACCATAAAGTTTCTAATGAAATAGTTTCTGTTCAGACCTAGATATCTCCTCACCTACTGCCTATTACACTTTCCTCAGTAACTCCAAAGCTAACATTCTCAAAGTAAGGACTACAAAAGTTGAGTAAGTGCAAGAGACTGGCATACTTCAATGATGACTCTTTAGTCACTATCAGGCTACCCAATCAGCTGGGGCCCTAGTTGGAGTGTCCTGAGCTTCCCACAAAGACATGATGGGCCTAGACCTCGAATAAATCCCTCTTTCCATTATCACTGGTCATCTCCATCAGGTACAACACAATAGACCCCCTTTTTTGGCCCCCATAGGACTTTGCCCTTAACGTGGATCAACAATGGCAGAGAATGTTCCATCTTTCAAAGGGAGGCTGGATAACATGCTTTATGTTCCACCTGAGGAAGATGGGTCCTGATATTGGGGCAGCTTGGGATGTTCCCGTTGATGGCCACAGAATGTGAGCTCAGATCTAAAGGGATGCAGAGGTCACATAGGCTCTTAAGCCGAATATCGGCCCCAGATCAGATCAAATCAATGGGGTTTACAGTCAACAATATTTATACACTTTCCCTATATTTGGGAGCTACTGTCTTCCCTGATCAAGCTATCTGGTCCTTTTTCTAGCCATGCCATCATCTACCCAGACAATAACTTGGATACACTTGGATATCAGATGTCAGGCTCAGGCAAAAACTATTAAAGTCATGGGCCTTTTGGAATATAACTGAAATAAGTCTACTAGCTATCTTCAAAAGGGAGACCCCAAATCTTCATCTGCAATATTCCAACATTTAGTTTCATGATTAGTAAACAATTTGTTTGGCTTTTTAACTCTCTTTTCAGCCACCAGGATCCAGATGCTACCATGATGCCAACCAGACCTCCCTGGGCAGATGACCCCACCAATGTGTCCTGAAGCCCTGCCTCCACAGAGCCCCACTCCAATAAGGAAAAAGAGAGACAGGCTGGGAGTATGGATATACCTGTCAACACCCATGTCCAGTGGGGAAGCAATTATAGAAGCCAGACCTTCCACCTTCTGCACCCCATAATGACCTTGGGTCCATACTCCCAGAGGGTAAAAGAATAGGAAAGCTATTAGGGGATATGATGGGATATGGAATTATGGTGGTGGGAATTGTGTGGAATTGTACCCCTCTTATCCTATGGGTTTGTCAGTGTTTCCTTTTTATAAATAAAAATTAAAAAATATTGATATACTTAGCTTTATTTCCAAATATCAGCACATAAAGACTTTGCTCTTTCAATGGTTATAACACTCCATTGATGTAAATATTTACATCAATGACCTCCCAGAAACTTCTTCAAGGAAGTTCATCTATGCCGATGACATCTGCTGTGCAACTCAGGCATCCAAGTTCGACATCCTCGAGGAAACACTCACGAAAGACATGTCTCTGATATCTGATTACTGTAAAAAATGGCGACTAATCCCTAGCACTGCAAAAATGGTATCATCTGTTTTCCATCTACACCATGCCTCGGCCTCACATGAGCTTAATGTGCAGCTTGGCGATACGGGAATCCGGCATGAAGCCCAGCCAGTCTATCTTGGCGTTACTCTCGATCGCACTCTGTCATTTCACAAACATCTCATAAAAACTGCAGCAAAGGTGGGCGCAAGGAATAACATCATTGCAAGACTGGCCAGCTCCTTATGGGGCGCGAGTGCTTCCACACTACTATCATCATCTCTGGCATTATGCTATTCCACTGCAGAATACTGTGCCCCAGTATGGTTCCGTAGCACCCATGTCCACTTGGTCGATTCCAAATTATATTCCTCCATGAGGATAATTTCTGGAACCATCCATTCCACCCCAGTTCCATGGCTGCCAGTTCTTAGCAACATCCCCCCGCCAGATATTCGTCGGGATGCGGCATCATCTAAGTTCATTTCCCACGTCTATGCTTAACCGGACCTGCCAATATACGCGGATATCTTCACCCACCCTGTCCAATGCTTGATGTCTCGTCACCCAATCTGGTCCCCTACGCCTACACTGAACTTCTCTGTTCCAGCTTCTTGGAAAGAGAGTTGGCAGTCAGCTGAGGTAAAGAACAAACACCTCATCACAGACCCCTGTAAGCGTCAACCCGGCTTTGACCTAGCACGTTATGATTGGGCCCTCCTCAATCGCTATTGAACAGGCCATGGCCGGTGCGCTGCTGTGTTCCATCACTGGGGAGCCAGAGACGACCCGAACTGCCCCTGCGGCTACAGACAGACTATGACCCACATAGTCAACGACTTCCACCTCTCCAGATTCAAAGGAGGTCTTGAAACTTTACATCAGGCTCAACCTGACGCTGTTGACTGGCTACGGAAGAAGGGCAAACGCTAGATGAAGAACACTCCATTTTAGGTATTGTTATTAAATAATAAGTTATTTCCCTACTGATAGACATTTTATGCTTTTGGTCATTGTAAGCAATGTTGTAGTTAATAACTTAGTATTTACAAATATTGCAAACATATCTCCACATCTTTAAGATAAATTCTTAAAATCATAAGTACTTAAGCACAGATAATTTGTATCTTAAATTTTAATGTCTATGTGAAACAGTTATTTCTAATTAATTGTAGTCACTATTTGTTATTGGAAGAAAACAACAATTTACTTTTTAAGTTAAGAAAAATGCTAATGTAAGAATTTATTCTGATAATAATGGTTAATAGTTGTTATCAGCTGGTTACTGTTCTGCTACATATAGAACATCATATGACTCCTATCACTATCTTATGCATTAAATTTTATTATTAACATTTCCATTTTGTTGCTGAGAAAATGAGTTTAAATAAAGAGTTGCTTCAGAGACCAAGCATCTAAGCACTCTGCTATATTTACAGTCAACTTAAGTTATAGTTCACAACTAATAATTTTGTGTCTTTGTCCACTTTCTTTGGTATTTAAACCTTATCTTTCAGATCATAATTTTAGTCCTTATTTACTCCCAAGATAACTCTAAGAAAATCTGGGTCAGGTCACTATTCCCAAGATCAGTCTATCAGTAGGGAAATAATTTATTATGTCATAACAATACCTAAAATGAAGTGTTAGAACCATTGAAAATGCTAACAAATCCTTAAATAGCCTTCGGGGATTAAAAACCCTGCTTCCTGGGGAGGTATATCAGATAGCCACCCTTCATTAGGAGAGAAAAAAGGGCTTAAGTCCTGAAACAGAAGGTTTTGGTTTATTGAAAGAGGACCTCTGTGGCAGGTATAGAAAGAGATGCTGACTAGAGTACAGGAAAGACCTGTGACATCTGGAAGTTTTCAGACTTGAAAACAATTCATACTTGAAATTTCACTCTGAAGTCAGCAATGCCTGTATTCCAGAGGGTTGACTGTTGGGAAGCAAACAGGACACCGCTTTTTTAAAAGATAATTTATACTGTAAAATGTATACATGAAACTCCAAGAATATATATAGGGCACTTGCCTGGGGCATCCTAGCAGAGCTATGTTCCTATTTTCCGAAGTCCAAGAAAAAAAATTCCCTAATTCACAAGTGTTCCAGTTCAAGTGATTGACTGTCTTGATTCTGTTAACTCCATTCTTTAAACTCAGTTCCTTAGCTGTGTCTGTCAGTAATTTGCTTACATTATCTATGCTTTCTTTCTTTGTAAGATAAGATAAAATAAGATTCATTTCCTAGGATTCTATTTGTTTCTTTATTGGGGGGGACTAATGGTTTTCCACCAACAATGAAATACAGTAACAAAAAATAAAATACAATAATTTGCACATGTGTAACGTTTCTCAGTTTTCCACATAACAATTCAACCCCCATTAAGTCCACTGCCATTATGTTCCAGGACTGAAGCCCTCCTTACCACACCACAGTCTTTTATTTTGGTGCAATACACCACCTCAGTCCAAGTTCTGCTTTGTGTTTTCACTTCTCTTTTGTTTTTGAACTTCTGCCTATGAATGAGATCATCCCATATCCATCCTTTTGCATCTGACTTATCTCACTTAACATTATTCCTCTGTCCAAGTTGAGGCAAAGAAAGTGAAATCACCATTTTTAATGACTGAGTAGCATTCCATTATATATTAAATTACTCAACTACTCATCTGTTGTAGGACATCTGGGTTGCTTCCAGGTTTTGGCTATGACAAATTGTGCTTCTATGAACATTTGTTCTATGAACAAATCGTGTATTTAGTTCTTTGGGATATATCCCCAGGAGAGGAATTGCAGGGTTATAGGGTAGATCCACTTCTAGCTTTCTGAGAATTCTTCAGACTGCTCTCCACAGGGGTTGGACCAATTTACATTCCCACTAGCAGTACATGAGGGTTCCTTTAGCCTCACAACCTCTCCAGCATTTGTTGCTGCTACCTTTTCTGATGTTTGATATCAGAAAATAAATAAATAATAGAAATAAAGATCATTGAAGTAATATTGAAAATAAGAGAACCATACAAATGATCAACAAGAGTAAATGTTGGTTCTTTGAAAGAGTAAACAAGATTGATAAACCCTTAGCTAGACTCACAAAACAAAAAAGAGAGAGGACTCAAATAAATAGGATTATAAATGAAGGAGAGGAGACTTCACAAAGAAACCACAGAAATCTAAAGTATCATGTGAGACTTCTATGAACAGCTATATGCCACCAAGCTAGAGAATCTGGAAGAAATGAATGAATCCCAGATACCTACAAACTTTCAAAATTAAATAAAGAAGAACTAAAAATATGAACAAGCCACTCATAGCCAACAAAATTGAAGTAGTTATCAAACACCTTCCCAAGAACAAAAGTCCTGGACCAAATGGTTTCAGATGAATTCTACAAAACCAAGGAAGAGTTAATACCTCTACTTTTAAAACTCTTCCTAAAGGTTGAAGAAATAGGAATACTCTCTTCCAGCTGCTATGAAACTATCATCACCTGTTGTATGCTTTACATTGGGTTGTTCTAGCTCTCCCCCGCCAAGAGAATTGGATCAGTCCTGCTAGTTTCGCGGGCCCGCTTGGCCCCGCCCCAAGGAAAAGGAACCCCGAGAGGGTTCCAGAGTTCCAGAGTTCGAGAGTTGGAGAGTTGCAGAGTTAGAGAATGCTTGGCGCCACCGCGGGGGGAAAAGAGGCAGCAGAGTTCTGTTTGGTGATTAGTTTGGTTTAGTTTATGAATCGTTGTTCCTGAATAAAGAAATACAGCTTCCCTGCCCAGCCGTATGTCTCTGGTTGTCTCTGTTACCCGCCCGTGAAGCTAGCCCGGCCAGCTGGAGCCCCCGAATTTTAACAACAAATGGTGCCCACATGGACCTGACCTGCGCATCTCTCAGATAAGTAAAGACAACTTGGCTACCTATGTACTATGGCCTTCTCTTCTGCTTGTGAAGAGATCTCCAAAGGCCTCTGCTGTTTCTTCACGAGACTGTTTTGCTGTTTCTGGAACATTTATCTCTTGACCACTCTGTGGTTTCCATTCGCTCGGGCACACTCAAAACAGCCAGAGGAGTCAGGAAGAGCCAGCAGGCAAGAGGCGAGGTGTGGAGCTGCCTTTTCCACCTGATGGAACAGCCAGCCAGCCGGCTGCGCCCAGACAACCCCTCGCACCGCGCCCGCAGCCCCGCAGCCCCGCAGCCTGCAGGAGGCTGATGCCAGCACGCAGGAGCCCGACGCCAACACACAGGAGCCCGGCGCCAACACACAGGAGCCCGACGCCAACATGCTGGAGCCCGATGCCACCACGCAGGAGCCCAATGCCAGCACGCAGGCCAGCCCACAGGAGCCGGCTCTCCACCGCGTGGCACAGGGCATTGGACATGTGATCCCTCCATGCTGCTCGGCCACTGCGAGCAGGGCAGCAGACATGACAGGGCCATGGGGCAGGGCCGCGGCAGCCTATCATGGCCGCCACCCCTGGGCACCTGGGCCCACACCTTCTACAAGGCTGTCCTGCCTGCCCTCATGCTATGAATTCTGGAACGATCCTGGACCTCCCGGACCCCCAGGCTCCCTGCCAAAACTGGGCACACGAGATCTCCAGCTGCCGGTCCGGTCTGAAGGCAGACAAGCTGGAGTACACAGAGATTTGTGCAGAGATCGCAACCTGCAATTCCTTGAAGTGAAGCTGCCCAAGAGACCACCACTGGACAACGCACCCCCCCCAACAACTAAGACAGTATAGATTTAAATTCGTGTTTAAAATGACATGTCTTCATAACAAAGGTTTTTCTCCTTGTGTATTAATGACTATGTTTATGTGTATGTTTAAAGTTTGGTAAACAGTAACTTTAAGGCTAAATTCTTACTAGTCAAAGTTAAATGAAAAAGGTTTTCAACGTAATTCTCATAAAGATAAAATTAACTTACATTTAAAGTCTGAGGTAAAAATTAGTTAACAATCAATATATTTTAACTAAGTTGGTCTAAAGACCTGCGCACACCTAGGGTGTGCCTCCATCTTGAATGGGTATAACAAAAGGTTAAATAGACTTGTTGATATGTAAAACTCTCCATTACCTTCTCTATTAGAAATGGTAGATCGCACAATGGCTATGCTAATTATTCTCATGCCTGAGGTTTCCTCTCTGGCCCACGCCTAGGGTGTGTCTCCATCTTGAATGGGTGTAACAAAAGGTTAAAAAGATGTTGTTGATATGTAAAAGTCTCAAATTTCTTCTCTATTAGTAATTTTAGATTGTGCTGTGGTTATGCTGACAAGTTTTGTTTCATAGTAAGTAAATTGCAGCCAGCTGCCTTTGAGACTCTAGGCTGTTCCCCACCCCCATGCAAATGCCTGTTGAGACAAGTATGCCCCCCAGAGGCAAGAAATGTTTTTTTTAAGCTGATAAAGTTTTGCCCACAGAGGCAAAACATGGCCCCCTCATGCCTTCCCTTGGCAGCACACTGGTTCTTGTTACTTGCTTACATGTTTCTCCTTGTTTGTGCATTTCTTTTTTTTAAAAAATGCCTGTACGATATATGTTTCTGTTCACCCCACACCCCTGATACTGTGGTCATTTAGTTAAAAAGAAAAGAGTGAATTGTTGTATGCTTTACATTGGGTTGTCCTAGCTCTCCCCCGCCAAGAGAATTGGATCAGTCCTGCTAGTTTTGCAGCCCCGCTTGGCCCCGCCCCAAGGAACCCCGAGAGGGTTCCAGAGTTCCAGAGTTCGAGAGTTGGAGAGTTGCAGAATTAGAGAGTGCTTGGTGCCACCTCAGGGGGAAAGAGGCAGCAGAGTTCTGTTTGGTGATTAGTTTGGTTTAGTTTATGAGTCATTGTTCCTGAATAAAGAAATACAGCTTCCCTGCCCAGCCGTATGTCTCTGGTTGTCTCTGTTACCCACCCGTGAAGCTAGCCCGGCCAGCCAGCTGGAGCCTCCGAATTTTAACAACAATCACCTTGATACCAAAAGCAGATAGGGATACAACAACAACAAAAAAAGAAAACTGCAAACCAATATCTCTGATGAACATAGAAGCTAAAATAGTGAACAAAATTCTAGCCAATCGGATACAGCAGTATATTAAAAAGATTGTTCATCATGACCAAGTGAGGATTATCCCAGGGATGCACACTTGGTTTAATATATGTAAATCAATCAATGTGATCCACCACATCAATAAATGCAAGACCAAAAACCACATGGTTATATCAATAGATGCAGAAAGCCTTTGACAAAATCCAACATCCCTTTATAATCAAAACACTACAGGAGTTAGGAATAGATGGGAAATTCCTCAAGATGGTGGAGTCCATATATAGCAAACCTACAGCCAACATCATATTCAGTGTTGAAAAACTGGAGCATTTCCCCTCAGATCAGGTACTAGACAGGGCTACCCACTATCACCATTACTATTCAACATAGTGTTGGAAGTTCTTGCCATAGCAATCAGGCAGGAACAAGGAATTAAGGGTATACAGATTATAAGAGAAGAAATCAAACTCTCCCTATTTGCAGGTGACATGATAGTGTACACTGAAAAACCTAATAAATTCAGCAGGAAGCTCTTGGAAATTATCAGGCAATATAGTAAAGTGTCAGGCTACAAAATTAACATACAAAAGTCAGTGGCATTCCTCTATGCAAACACTGAAGTACCAGAAGAAGAAATTCAGAAATTAATTTCTTTTCCTATAGCAACAAAACCAATAAAATATGTAGGAATAAACTTAGCAAGAGAAGTGAAAGACTTGTATACTGGAAATTAGGGTTAGGGAAAAAGACACAAAGAAGTGGAAAGATATTCCATGTTCATTGGTTGGAAGAATTAACATCATCAAAAATGAATATACTACCCAGAGCCATATACAAATTTAATGCAACACCATCAATATTCTATCCAATTTTTAGAATAGAGCAAAATCTACAAATGTTTATCTGGAAGCATAAAAGACCTAGAATTGCCAAAACAGTCTTGAGAAGAAAGAACAGAACTGGATCATCACACTCCCAGGTTTCAAATTACATTATTTGGAACATGAATAGACACAATGAACAGTGGAATAGAACTGACAGCCCATATGTAAACTCTCACACCTACGGACATCTAATCTTTGACTAGGGTACCCAAACTATTAAATGAGGGAAGTAAAGTCTCTTCAACAAATGATATTGGAAAAACTGGGTTGAAACATGCAGAAGAATGAAACTGAACCCCTATATTTCACAAAACACAAACGTAAATTCTAAGTAGATCACAGACTTTGATGTTAGACCAGAGACTATCAAACATTTAGAGGAAAATATTTGCAGAACTCTTTTCTGTCTAAATTTTAAAGGCATCTTCAATGATGTGAATTCAATTACAACAAAGACTAAATAAAAAATAAACCAGTAGGATCGGCATAAAGATCCCGGTTCGAATCCCGGCTCCCCACCTGCAGGGGAGTCACTTCACAGGCAGTGAAGCAGGTCTGCAGGTGTCTATCTTTCTCTCCTCCTCTCTGTCTTCCCCTCCTCTCTCCATTTCTCTCTGTCCTATCCAACAACGACAACAACAATAATAACGACAACAATAAAACAACAAGGGCAACAAAAGGGAATAAATAAATAAAATAAATATTAAAAATTAAAAAAAAACCAGTGGGACTACATCAGATGAAAAGCTTCTGCACAGCAAAAGAAAACATCTCCCAACCAAAGAGACCTCCCACAGAATGGGAGAAGATCTCTACATGCCATACATCTGGCAAGCGGCTAATAACCAAAATATATAAAGAGCTCACCAAACACAGTAACAAGGAAATAAATGACTCCATCCAAAAATGGGGAGTGAATATGAACACAATATTTACAACAAAAAATATAAAAGGCCAATATACGAAAAAAGTTATTGGTTGTCAAAAATATATATGTAAAGACAACAATGAGACACCATTTCACTCTTGTGAGAATGTCATACATCAGAAAAGATAGCAGCAACAATTGCTGGAGAGGCAGTGGGGACAAAGGAACCTTCTGCACCGCTGGTGGGAATGTAATTTGGTCCAACCTCTGTAAAGAGCTATCTGAAGAATTCTCAGAAGGCTAGAAGTGGACCTACTCCATAACCCTGCAATTTCTCTCCTAGGGATATATCCCAAAGAACCAAACACACCTATCCAAAAAGATTTGTATATACCCATGTTAATAGCAGCACAATTTGTCATAGTCAAAACCTGGAAGCAACCCAGATGCCCTACAACACATGAGTAACTGAGGAATTTATGGTATGTATATATACAATGGAATACTACTCAGTCATTAAAAATGGTGATTTCACTTTCTTTGCCTCAGCTTGGATGGAGCTTGAAGGAATAATGTTAAGTGAGATAAGTCAAAAAAAGAAGAATGAATATGAGATGATCTCATTCATAGACAGAAGTTGAAATGTATTACCACAATGACAGCCTACCTTCATTGGGCAGATAACCTCACAAATGTGTCTTGAAACCCCACCTAACCAGAGCCTTACTCCACTAGAGAAAGATTCAGACAGGCTGGGGGTAAGGATTGAGTTGTCAATGCCTATGTCCACTGGAAAAGCAATTACAGAAGCCATACCTCTGACCTTCTGTGCCCCTTAGAGATCTTTGGTCCATACTCACAGAAGGATAAAGAATGGAGAACCTTCCATGGAGGGGATAGGATATGGTATGCTGGTAGTGAGAATTGTGTTAATTATACCCCTTTTATTCCACAATACTGTTGGTAATTGTTAAATTACCAATAATAAATTAAAAAAGAAGTCAATAAATAAAGGAACATAAAGCACAACTTGGAGTGGTTTAGTGTATTGCACCAAGGTAAAGGAACTTGGTCGAAGAGGAGGCTTCAGGTCCTGGAACATGATGTCAGAGGACCTAGAGGGGATTGAATTATCATGTGGAAAACTGAGACATGTTACACATGTACAAACTACTGTATTTTATTTTTTTGTAACTGTATTTTGGTGTCTGTAAACAATCAATCCTTTCAATGCAAAATAAAAAAAAAAGAAATACAGGACTCTGAATAAGCTTCTGTGATAGGCATAATGAACTCTGCTTGGGGTGATGCAGAGATTCCTGCAGGACATACAGGACATACAGCTGCTTTTACTTCTGCATCCTCAAAGAAAATTTAGATAGAGTGAAGCCTGAGCCAGTGTATTGCCACTGCCTGCTTCAGAAGCCACTAGAAAATCTGACAGCTCCTTGCTCTGAGAGTATTCCAGGAGGAGCTGATGGCCTTTTCAGAGGCAAAATTATAGTTAAGCATTGATAGCAAGTGAATAATATCCATATTGATTTATTTAAAATGCATTTTGTTACTGGAAAATCTTATTTTTCAGACAGAGGGTGTTGTAATCCACTGAAACACAATATTTGAATGTCCACACCGTTTGAGCATACAAGGACTCTGATCAATAGTCTGTCTTTTTATATCACATTCCTGTTTTCCAATTCTCAGTTCAGATCAAAGTGACCTAACAAAAGGCACAATATTTTTCTTGAGAATGATGGGTTGAGTGGTGGTAGAACACAGAATATTATAAAACAAATATTCATCTCTTCTTGATTTTCACTTGATCTTTATTTTATTTATTTGTTTGCTCATCTATCAGTATCAGTTTAGGGATTGACTTACTAAATGTTTTCAAATTCCTTGAGATGTTTGTAATGAATGGTAGAGTTTATCTTCCCTTTCCTGTATCTAGAGTTGTTAATAGTTCAATCATTATATTGTAGAGGCAGCAATTCTCTTTTTTCTTAATATTTATTTATTTATTCCCTTTAGTTGCTCTTGTTGTTTTATTATTGTAGTTATTGTTGTTATTACTGATGTAATCGTTGGACAGGACAGAGAAAAATGGAGAGAGGAGGGGAAGACAGAGAGGGGGAGAGAAAGACCTGTGAAGCGACTCCCCTGCAGGTGGCGAGCTGGGGGCTTGAACCCGGATCCTGATTTGCACTATGTGCACTTAACCCGCTGAGCTACTGCCCGACTCCCATAGAGGCAGCAATTCTATATGACTTCTGAGACCATAATGCACATATATGATTTGTTTGTAACATTTTGCCTGAGTATTTCTTGTAAGCCATCCACCATACTGCAAAGGAGCTCAAGACATAGAAATAGGATTTATGTAACTGTGCTGAGTAATACTACTTGCTGAACCAGCTGTGAGTCTTTCCAGTCTTAGTATCAGGCCTCTGAGTGAAGAAGGTTGCAAGTGAGAATCCAGCAATTCATGTCACCCCTAACCAATAGCTTTTTTCACTTCAAATTCAGTCCAGAAACTAAATCCTGTTGGATTAACCTTCAAATTATTGAGACTATAAATATTCTTCATCTGCTAACCTCCTCTAAATTACCACCATCTGTTACTGCAGTTACTCACTAAGTGGTCTACTTACTTGTGGTATTAGTTCTGCAATCAATTCACCCAAACCAGAGATGAGAATAAGTTAAAGAAAATGTAAGCTTTCTTGCCAACTTTAGGTAAAAGTTGAAATGTGACATAGATGTCAAACATGAATAACCCTATCCTTAAATGATTCTCTGCACCACTGTTAGCTACTCTCTCCACCTCACTTATTCCAGTCACGTTGGATTACTTGTTGTACCTCAAATCTTGTTGTCTTCTGTTTAGATTCTCTCCAACATCTAATTTTCTTACTTTTCTTTTTTACTTTTTTTTTTTTTTTTGGCCTCCAAGGTTATTGCTGGGTCTAGGTGCCTGCACCATGAATCCACTGCTCCTGGAGGCTATTTTTTTCCCATTTTGTTGCCCTGGTTGTTTTATCGTTGTTGTAGTTATTGTTATTGTTTCTACTGCTGTCGTTACTGTTGGATACGACAGAAAGAAATGGAGAAAGTTGGGGAAGACAGAGAGAGGGAGAGAAAGACAGACACCTGCATACCTGCTTCCCTGCCTGTGAAGCAACTCCCCTGCAGGTGGGGAGCCCGGGGCTCTGAACCGGATCCTTACTGGAGTCCTTGCGCTTTGCCTCACATGCATGCTTAACCCGCTGCGCTACCGCCTGACTCCTATTTTCTTACTTTTCATAGGTATTTTCTTAAATGTCACATTACTAGAAAATACTCTAATGCCTAATCTAAATAAAATAGCAAACCCTATTTCTAGAATTCCCTACCCTCCCTTTTACTTTATCTATTCCACAGCCCTTACCCCCCTTTCTTTTTAGATATATCATATTTTCTTAATATATTTTTCTTCTGCTGCTTGATCAGATGCCCATTAAGGCAGGGATAGTAATTGCTTTGTTGATAACCAGAATTCAGAACAACATTTGACATAAATTAGAACAAAATGAAGCCTCTATGCTCTTTACCTCATCCACAGTGAAAATAGTGCACAGATGAGTTCCTAAAAGCTTCTAAATATTAAATAACTCCCTGTTGCAAGTCTGAATGCCAGAATCTAGGGACAGTCATAATATATGAGGAAGTGAGTAGTGCTAGTGAAAAGTGAAAGACCAGACATGGCCTCTACCTCAATACTGATTACTGAACAGTTAGGTCTAATTAATTTGATTTAAATTTAAATTGTATTACTATTTGAAGACAAAACTCTTCTAATGTATAAAATGGATTAGAAAAGCTGCAGGATCTCCAGAGACAAGATCCCATGATTAAGGAATATCAGTTTACAGAACAGATTTAAAGGCTATGCCAGAAAATACTAATGTGATTTCATAGTTATTTCTACCTTGTTCAATCAATTTAATAAACCAGTACCTTCCATACTGTCTATGCAGGAGACCAAGCAGAGGAAAGTGTTTGTTCAAACTGGAATAGAAACAAGTCCCCACTGGTGTGATTAGATTCCTTTCCTTATGGAGATTAATAGCTTCTTGTACAGTTTAAGTTAAAGACATTTATGTCATCTGAACCCAGAGGGATAGGTGTCATTCCACATCATGTTCTTCAAGGCAAAGCCAGGATGTGCCAACAAAGGCCTGAGTCTATCATAGTCTCTAGGAGTTGTAGGTAGTTCCTTAGGTTTAAATGAAAGCCCACTGAATATGAAAGTACTCTAGAATAGGAAATAGAACTAGAAAGCTGCATCAGGGAAGAGAGTAGCTCTCAAATATGAGAAAAGTATATAAATGCCGTTAACTGTAAACACCATCAATTTGATCTGGGGCCCATATTCATTCCAAGAGCCTATGGTCTTGTCAATATTTCCATGTTCTAAATAAATTTTAAAAATGCCATCACCTAACAGACAAAAAAAACAAGTATATATATTGTTTAATAAAAAATATTATATTTTGCAGGCAGAAAGAAGAAAGAAGGGGAAAAAAAGAAAGGAGAAGAAGGGCTGATCATCTAAGAAAAGCATGCTCTAAATGAGAAGAGGAATGTCATGAAGGAAAGAATCAATAGAGTATTAAGAAAACTTAAGTAGAAGTTTAGTACAATAATAAGAAAAGGTAAATGCTCAACTTGGCTAGGCACTTTGCAGTAGGACATGCAAGAAAGGCTTGTCTGAATAATATCTTTTGGAATCCAAATTCTTTAATTCAGCATATACAATTTTACATTCACCAACTACTCTGATGAGTAGAACCTTTATACCTTCACCAAAGTCACCAAAGAGCATGTACTTCAAGATAGCTGTGATCAGAAAATGTACAAACCTCAGAAAACATTTCTCCAAGTTGACCTTGATTATTTAATATAATCTATGTGGATGGGACAGTCATCAATGTCTCCTTATAGTCCTGGATCCAACTGATATTTTTCATGAAATATTTCCTCATGAAAATCAGGTCCCACTGAAGGTTTTGTTTAAACTAATGAAGTATTTTTTTTATATAAAATGGAAATATTGACAAGCCCATAGGATAAGAGGGGTACAATTCCACACAGTTCCCACCACCAGAACTCTGGAAGCTTTCCTATTCTTTAATCCTCTGGGAATATGGACCCAGAATCATTATGGGGTATAGTAAGTGGAAGGTCTGGCTTCTGTAATTGCTTCCCTGCTGAACATGGGCATTGGAAGGTTGAGCCATACTCCCAGCCTGTCTCTCTGTTTCCCTAGTTTCAACTGGGTATACCATAGGCCACTAAATGAAGTATTTAGTATTATAGGTCTTGAAATTTTGAAAAGCTTCTCAATAGCAGAACCAAACTGCATCTATAACATGTATTGAATATCCCAAATTTGCAACCTTATTCAGAAAGAATAACCTACATGTATATTATATATAGATACACAGTATGTATATGTTTATATGTATATTATGAGCTTATGACGTAAACATAGTGCCAGACAATATTCTAACAATTTTATAATTTTAAATCATTTAATTCTCACAAAGCCTCTAAGGAAAGATTAGGTCCAAGGTCAAATTAGTAAGCAGCAAAACTGGGTTTCAACCCTCTGAAGTATGGCTTTTGAATCAGTGTCCTCTAAAGTTAATTCTGAGGTAAAGAAGCAAAATCCTGATTATACATCTTCTCCTTCCTCCTACAGAGCTATCTCTCTCTAAAGGTGACTTTGGCTCAACCCACTTCTCATGAATATGGGCACGCTTTGTTCCCTTTTATAAATCTGGTTTTCCTACATTTATATGTTCTGTGTCAGGGACACAGCATTTGACCTTTCTTTCTTGTCCTTTGCAAAAGACTTATTTCTCATTCTCTTCCACCCTTTTCACTTTTCACTATTAAAGCCTTTTGCATCCTTTATGCTGTATTTAAAGGTTTCTTGAAGCTCAGTACAAAAAGAGGTTAGGATGGGACTGAGTGACACTGCAGTCAGTCCTGATCTTCTAATTAGATTGCCAGGAATCCTGGAGAGCCAAGAATGTATAACAATGGCCTGACCTTTTAAGGTTTATAGCCCACACACTCAGTCACTTACCCCTGGTGAATGAATTACTAAGGATATTTGAACGCAGTAGTATTAGCATCACACATTTAATGAGACACATACCCATGATCTATGTTATACCTTCCTCTGTTATTCAGCATTTTGATGGTCTCTATAAGAGAATGGTCCAGAGATTTCCATCTAGAAGTCTTGGATTTCTGATATAATAGTCCTCAACAATTGCTTCTGAATAAATTCCCCTTGAAATCAAAAGGTAGAGTTTACACATTTTCTTAGTCTATAGCAAGAGTGCTTTGAAAACTGAAATGCTTCTGTAGTAGGGCACCAAAGTAAAAACCCTGGGTGGAGGTTGAGGGTGGATGTTCAGCTTCATGGGGTGGAGGTGGGGGGTGGGTGGGATGGGACACAGTCTTTTGGTGGTAGGAATGGCGTTTATGTACACTCTTATTAATTTGTAGTCATATAAATCACTAAGTAAATAAGAGGGGAAAAACAGACTGAATATCTCAAACTTTTTAAAGCACAGAGTCTTTTTAATACATAGACTGAGTCTTTGATATGTTGACTCTCTTAAAAGCTTAGTCCAGGGAGAACAAAAGCAACCAGTGGTATAGCTATATGCAAATAATGTCAAAGGACATAAAATATGGTGAGGGGCAAATCCTAACAAAGGGATTTTTCAAAGTTAACTCAATTGCCAAACAATGTGATTACTGCAATAACTATCTATAGTCTTCTTAAACCCTAAGACAAGAGAATCTCCTGCTTCCTCTATAGAGCTTATGTTTCTCCCAATCCTGGAAACTCTGGGGTGGGATCACTTCCCTGCATGTTTCTCTCAAGTCAGGCCAAATGATATTGCATCCGCTGATTCTAACCTAAGCAATGCAACAAGCACCATCTCAGCATACTTCACCTCAGACTGTGTACAGAGACATCAGTCATAGATTGCCAACCCATCACCCTCATCACTCAGGTGAGACCTTTCCTTTCACAGGATTCTCTAACTACATTCCAGGAGGTTCACTTCCTAACAAAGTCCCAAAGCCTAGATATAGGCGAGGTCCCGTAAGATGGAGTGTGTGTTCTCATGTATCCATAAATTAGGGCAAAATATATACCTGAAAGCAAAAATATACAATAGTCTTTAGTGAATCAGTATCAAGTTCATAATGAAATAGTGTCCACTTAGACTTAGATACCCTCCTCACCTACTTCCTATTACAGTTCTCTCACTTACTCCAAAGCTAACCTTAGCAAAGCAAGGACTGCAAAAGCTGAATAAGGGCAAGAGACTGGCATACTTTAACGATGGCTCTTTAGTCACTATCAGGCCATTCCACCAGCTCTGGGAGTCCTGAGATTCCCAAACAGAACTGATGGGCGTAGAACTCAAATACATCCCTCTCTCCACTGTTACCGGTCATTTCTATCAGGAACAACAAAATAGACCCCACTGTGGGCCCCCATAGGACCTTGCCCTCAATTTAGATCAACAATGGTAGAGAATGTTCCATCCTCCTAAGGGAGGTTGGACAACATACTCTATGTTACACCTGAGAAAGATGGGTAGATATTGGGGCAGCATGGAATGTTCCTACTCATGACCACAGAATGTGAGCTCAGATCTAGAGGGATGCAGAGGTTACACAGGCTCCTAAGCTAATTATGGACCCAAGATCACATGAAATCAATGGGGTTTATAGTCAACAATATTTATAACCCTTTCCCTTATTAGGGAGCTACTCTCTTCCCTGATCCAGCTTTCTGATTCTTTTCCCAGCCATGATATCATCTCCCCAGACAATAATTAGGATCCACCTGCATATCAAATTTCAGGCTCAGGCAAAACAAACAAACAAACAACAACAACAACAAAAAAAGCACTAGTATAGCTAGAGGCCCTTTGAAATATAACTAAAATATGTCTACTAGCTTTACAAAATGCAGGACCCTCCAACACTTCATCTGCACTATTCCAGCCTTTAGGTCCATGATTGTTCAACAATTTGTTTGGCTTTGTATGTTAACTCTCTTTTCAGCCACCAGGTGCCAGATGCTAGCAGGATACAACCAGACTTCCCTGGACAGATAACCCCACCAATGTGCCTTGAAGCTCAGCTTCCCCAGAGCCCTTCCCCACTAGGGAAAGACAGAGACAATCTAGGAGTATGGGTCTACTAGTCAACACCCATGTTCAGCAGGGAAGCAATCACAGAAGCCAGACCTTCAACCTTCTACATCTCACAATGATCTTGGGTCCGTACTCCCAGAGGGTTAAAGAATACGAAAGCTCTCAGGGGAGGGGATGGGATACAGAGGTCTGGTGGTGGGAATTATGTGAAGTTGTGCCCTTCTTTTCCTATGGTTTTGTCAATGTTTCCTTTTTATAAATAAAAAAGAAAAAAAAAGAAAACTGAAATGTTTCATAACCACCAATGTGTCCTGGAGCTCCGCTTCCCCAGAGACCCACCCTACTAGGGAAAGAGAGAGGCAGACTGGGAGTATGGACCGACCAGTCAATGCCCATGTTCAGCGGGAAAGCAATTACAGAAGCCAGACCTTCCACCTTCTGCAACCCACAATGACCCTGGGTCCATGCTCCCAGAGGGATAGAGAATGGGAAAGCTATCAGGAGAGGGGGTGGGATATGGAGATTGGGTGGTGGGAATTGTGTGGAGTTGTACCCCTCCTACCCTATGGTTTTGTTAATTTATCCTTTCTTAAATAAATAAAAAAAAGAATATAAGAAAAGCATAACAAAATAAATGAAAAGTATCTCCATAAACTCTAACATAGAGGAGGAAAGCAATAGCCAGATTCTAACCAGAATCCTAGAGCAGTTGTCTTCAGCTCTCAGTAAATTAGAAAATTGGAGGGTTTAAGATAATCCACGAAGCTCAAGTGCTTCTCCATCTATATGCCCTATTTCTCATAAAAATAAAATGCAAAAGTCAAATCTTAGGGCCAGGTGGTGGCACACCTGGTTGAGGGCACACATTAAAATTCACAAGGACCTCAATTCAAGCCTCTGGTCCCCACCTGCAGGGGGAAAGCTTTACAAGTGGTGAAGTAGAGCTGCAGGTGTTTCTCTCCCCTTTTGATATTCCCCTCCCCTCTTAACTTCTCACTGTCTCTAACCAATAAATAAAGATAATAAAAAATTTAAAAAATCAAATCTTAAATATAAACCTCTAAAAATCATGAAAGATTCTCCTTACTTGTTATGTAAAAGATTAAGAACAGAATGGTATTGATGTACTTATAACCTTGCCCCAGAAGATAGGCTAAGGGCCATGACCCTGGGGCAAGGGCAGAAATTGGTAACTTGAGCTACTTACAAGGTCTATTTTGCAAAGGAACAGTTAATATATTAAAACTGAATCTATAAAGAAAAGGGCAGCATCTGGGACTCTCATCCTCATTCTTGTTTTTAGTCTTACCCTTTTGGGACTGAGAGATAACTCACTAGGTAAAGCAGCTATGCTGCATTTTTTTTGAGGCCTATTCATATGTCCCAGGGTTAAAAGATCTGTTCTCCCTGGTGCTTGTGCACAGAGAACACAGACATCATGGATAGGGGTATTACTCACCAACTGGGAACTTCTGGGAGGACAACTTCCCTTGACTAACAGATTCTTGAGAAACTTCTGATGGCTTTACAGCTTTGAGCTTTATGAATCATTGTTACTACCTTATTTTTGTGCACCCCATTTTTCTCTTTGTAGTTGTACTTACATAATCATGTACTTAGGCAAGACTGATATCTCACTAGTTTTTTTTTTTTTTTCCTGAAATCCTTCTGTCACCAAGCTTTCTTTTTTCTTAAACTCTTTACAGAATTCTTTCTGGGTTATTTTTCACCCCCTGACCTCATTTCTGGACTCAATTGTGATTCTAGCTCTGTTAATTATAAGGAAATTATGCCTTAGGATGTTGTACTAAGTTTGGGACTGAAACAATGCCATAACATAGAAGGGGAATAGGTCTGTCCCTCTCTGCCATCTTCAGGGCTCAGATCTGAGGTTGCAAACCCTGTGTATGGGTTAGAGCCCAGCAGAACAAACTCACTTAACTCTCAGCACTTGGATGCTACTCAAGCGGGCCTTTCTGTGCGCCTATTCTCTTCTATCTGGCTATAAAATAGGACTGGCTCCCTAGGTCAAAGCAGCACTTTTTCAAGAAGCCTTAGCTGCATGGAGTGGCTTTGCTCAATGTCATCCTTTCCCTAATGACTTTGAAGCTGTGCCAGTTGTGTAGTGTTGACATCCTAAAAGCTTTATGAGTACCAGTCCTGGACAGTTAGCTTTACTTTGTATTCTTTGTAGACAGCAATGGCAGGAGAGTGTACTTTAAGGACAGAGCTACAAGAAATCTTTTGAGACTTGAGGCCCATTCAAGTGATGAGGTGGGGATGGGCAGAGCCATCTCTGTGACTAAAAAAAAAAAAAAAAAAAAAAAAAATCCTATGTCCCTGAAGCTCTTACTGCTATTGAGACACAGTGGCTAAGGAAGGTTTCTAGTGACTGTGGTAGTCCAGGGATCCAGATGTGATTTTATTTCCTCTTGTTGGACCTTCTGTAGATTAGCAGACACTCTACTTGTTGCTATATTTTGTCTGTGTGTATGTTGAGCAGCATGTCGGGTACTTTCCTGGAATGTATGTTTCTTAAGGCAGGACTTTTGCCCATCTTTTTTTTTTTTTTGCCCTCAATGTTATTGCTAGGGCTCGGTGTCTGCACTACAAAACCACTGCTCCTGGAGGCCATTTTATTATTTTATTTTTATTCCTTTTGTTGCCATTGTTGTCCATTGTTGTTGCAGTTAATATCATTGTTGTTGTTGTTGGATAGGACAGAGAGAAATGGAGAGAGGAGGGGAAGACAGAGAGGGGGAGAGAAAGACACCGGCAGACCTGCTTCACCGCTTGTGAAGCGACTCCCCTGCAGATGAGGAGCCGGGCCAAACTGGGGTCCTTATGGGTCCTTGCACCTTGTGCCTTGTGCACATAACCCTCTGCGCTACCGCCCCGCCCCACTTTTGCCCATCTTTTACACGATTATATATACTCATTTTTATGAGAATGGGTATCTTGCACACAGTTGTTGGTCATAAGTGGTCTGTCATCTGTGACTGCCAAGTTATTGTAATTGACACTGTTCCTATGGAAAGGGTATTTTATGTTTGCCCGGATGTGGTGATAGTGATGCTAATGATCAAGATGATGATGTAGTAATGATGTATTTGCATCTTCAGAAAGTGTCCAATCTTGATTTTAGGTTTAACATTAAGTTTGAAAGACTTAGAATTTCTCAGAATCATACATTATAGCTTCATATGCTTGTGAATGAGAGCAGAGATCACTATGTGTTATTATCTGAGAACATTTGAACTGAGATCTGAACTCTACTCTGATGCCTAATCTCAAAAACCCCAGTTTTCGATATACAGAACCATGTGGATGTCACTAGTTAGGGTCCAATAAAACGAGATTGAAGCTTGGAGAACCTTTTTAGAGCAGTAACCCTTATGAAAGCAATGTCCTCTTGGGAGTGGTAGTATCTTGAATATTCCTTTAAATATGTCTTTGGCAATGACAAGCATTGACTTCAGAAGGAACTAGAGCTGATGGAGATGACTTTTAGAACTGTTTTAGAAATAGGATGATTCCAAATGTAGGATTGATAAAAGAATTTTGGGAGGGGGAAGTTTTAATATTTTAAAACTAAAAATATTTATTTATAATTGGATAGAAACAGAGAGAAATTGAGGGGGTGGAAGAGACAGAGAAGAAAAGAGACCTGCAGCCCTGTGTCACCACTTGTGAAACTTTCTTTCTGCAAGTAGGAACCAGGAGCTTGAACATGAGTCCTGTGCATACAGTAATGTGTATGCTTAACCACGTGAATCACTGCCTGGCACCTTGTCACTTTAAATTTTTGAGCAATTTTTCTTTTTTTTACTTTAATTTTTCTGTCCATTTTCATTTGTGATTAATAGTGGGCTACAATATTTTAATATTACAGTGGGTGGTTCCACACCACACTCATCACTAAAATTCTATGTCCTCACCATCCTGCCTCCCAAAGATAATCATCACAGTTCTCACAAGTCTTAGAAACAGTTTGCTTGCTTGATTCTAGTTTTTTTTTCCCAAGTTCATGTGTATCAGTTCTCTAGGTTCCGCATATAAATTAAATCACCTGGTAGTTATCTTTTATCTCTTTAGTTATTTTGCTAAGTATAATCACCTCTAGCTCTATTTTGTCCCAAAGGACACAGAGTAGTAATTTTGATATCACAGAATAGTATTTTTGAGATCACAAAGTAGTATTCCATGGAATATATATCTTATAACTTCTATAGCCAGTCATCTATTGATGGTGATTTAGGCTGCTTCCACTGTGGCTATTGTGGATTATGCAAATATGAACATAGGGGTTGGATATGACACTTTGAATTTGTGTGTTAGTGCCCTTTGAATAAATGTCTAAGAGTGGAACTGAAGAAGTTTTCCTACCTAATAATCAAATTTAAGGCACATGACTTGAAAGTGTCCTAAGTGGAGGGCTAAGCAACATGACCCCAGGATGGTAGAGACTCACTGCTCTTGGTGACAAGAACAGAACATTTTGAAGCTGGGGAAAATTTAGGGTTCAGGAATATGCCTTGAACCAAGGCTCTGCTCTACAGGGCCTAGAAATCTTGTTTCTTGGAGTAGAGAGAATGGTGTAGCCAATATTGATGAGGAAAATGACTGGTGGAGGAGTAAAAAGGAAGGTGCTGTATGCTGACATGAAGAGACTGAAGGAAATATGTAGACACAATAGCAGAGCTCTGAATGCCATGGAAGAAGACAAAGGAAGGACTGGGTTCTGTATTGCCTAAAGTTGCTTGGCATTCTTTGCAAGCTCCCAGTCTAATACTATATGTGAGATGCAGAAAGGTTCTGTAACAACAGCTGAGTTCTAAAATCAGAGAGAGAATTCAGTCTAGTTTAAGGGTCACTATCACTAATATGCACATTGGGAAGTTAAAGAAACCCACTGTACTTTACCCTTTTCATCTGTAAATGGGTTCAATAGCTCACAGAATTGTTTGTTGAAGAATGTTGATGTTAAATGATGTTCTCTTTGTCAGGTGCCCAGCATATGCTCAGTGAATGTACCTATATATCCTTAATGAACTATTACATTGAGCCATACTGAGCTAGCTGGTATCTGGCTTGAATCCCACTTTGGGAGGTCAGAAGATGTGGGAGAGAGCTCATGAACACCACATAGTGCTAGCATTTCTTCCTCTGAAATACCTTTATACTTGAGCTAGTTTCCCCAGCCCATATCTCTGCATGCAGGTTATTGTGAGTTTGCCTCTTCATCTTGGGTTGTGCATTGTCTTTGGTTACAGGTAGCTGTGCTAGGTATTTTGGGGGTTTCTCAGAGTTCCATGTCTACTACCTAGGGGGCCTCAGAGAGCTTATGTCAGTGTGCATCTCTGAACCTTACTCAGTTGCTGTCCCTTAATGACTGTCAAATTCTCCAGTTATTTCTGGAAGTCCAAGAGGTGCCTTTTGTAGGCCTAACAGTAAGTTTGCCAAGTTCTTCTCAAGAGTCCATAGACACTTTCTGCCACTTCAGGGATACATCTCACCACTGTGCTTTCTGTGGGTGTTCTCACTCTGGGAGATGTTGCCTTTCTTTTTTAAACTAATTAAGTTTTAATATAAGCGTTGTTCAGCTCAAGTTTACGGTGGAGTTGGGGATTGACCCTGGGAACTCAGATGAATCTGCCTTTCTTATGGGTCAGAGAGTTTCTCCGTGGTCCTTCCAGACTATGAACAATAACTGTCACTGAGGCAGAAATAGGAGACAGTTTACTCCACAAGCTGTATTTAATCTTACATCATGGTCCTAAAGTAACATTGCTTTTGTCTGAAGTCTTCTCAAACCTCTTTTTCAGTGAATCCAATTTTATTTTATTCAGGTTAGGTCCTAAACCCTTTCAGTCATAAGACATGATCTCAGATTATCTAGGAATGTCTACCTTGATCATGCTCCTTTCATGGAAGAGACTATAAAATGTTCCTGAATATCTTCTTTTAGTCCTAATCTAAAATCTCTCTGTAAAGTAGTTTATTCATTTATTATCTATCCATGAATTTGTTCAATACGAGTAATTACTGATTTCTGGACATGTACTATTTCTTTTCTTTTCTTTTCTTTTTTGCACTGGAAACACAGAACTGTGAAAAACACTCAAGTCCCTGCCCACATAGAGTACAATCTAGTATAGAAATCAGGATATTGAGGCTGATTCCATTCACCATAAATGAGTTGTGTCTATTTCAGTTAGGAGTGTCAATGAAGGGAGGGAGAGATGGTTTAATGGTTATGTGGGGGGCAGAGAAAAGATGGAGACTTGGAGACAACACCTAGTGTGAGCTCTAAAAAGAAGCAGCTTACAACTTGGGATTTTCTGGAGAGGGTAGGTTATCTGGGCCATCCATGAAAGGGTGAATAAGGGCGGAGGGGTCAGGGTGACACCAGAAGAGTCTTACAACCCACTCTTGGGCTGGCAAACAGAGGCCAAAAGGAGAAAGAAAGGAAAATCTTTGGCTTGATAATTTCTGAACTCACCCTTACCCCCTACCCTAGAACCAGCTGCTCCTAGCAGGCTTCCTGTGGAGCTTTCTTTACCAAGATTCCTGGCTCAGGAGGGGTGTCATTTCAAACCTTTTTCTTTTTCTTTTCCTTTTCTTCTTGAAGGGGGCTGGAGCTCTATTTGAGTGACAGAATATCTGACCAATGAGGGCCTCAGCCCTGCCTGGGAAAGACTAGCTAGAGGTTTTTTTTTTTTTGATACTTCTTATAATTGGTTGTCTTTGCTTCTTTTAGATAGGGAACCAGGCTGTGTGCAGCCAATTTGGAGTGTTCCAGGCTGCAGAATGACTGTTAGGGTTTCTTTTTAAACTCCATTTCATTTTATTATTGCTATTATTATATACACGTGTTTCTTCTCTCTCCTCTTCAGGTTGACCAAAATTAACTGTTGTTGCCTTTTCTATTGATAGATGACTGAATGTCCTATCCATGTGGGAGGAACTTGTTTTTCTCTTCCTCTTCCCTCCATCCCCCTTTTTTGTCCTCCTAGCTAATTAAAACAAAACAAACAAAAAATACTCTTTCCTTTGACTGCTCATACCCCCCTTCTTCCTTCTTTTGCTTTCTGAATTCACTGACACTTGTTTGTGAATTATTTTGTGGGAGAAATCTGACTCAGAGTGGACTCTTTATGTGTGTGTGTGTGTGTGTGTGTGTGTGTGTGTGTGTGTGTAGCTCTCTTTTTTACTTTCCTTTTTCCTCTTGCTATCCTTAGAATTTATAGTGGATAGTAGATTTGCATAATTGTCTATTCTTGATTTGGCTTTTTTCTTTCCTCTTCTTTTTCTTTTTTCATTGTTTATTATTTTTTTCTTGGACTGGAGGTGTTTTTTTGGCTAACTGGTATTGGTTGAACTGCATCAATCCTTGCTTCAGTTGCTATTGTTGTAATTTCTGAGGTTTGTGATTAAATTTCTGAAAAGACTTTAGTGTAGCGTGGCTTGTACTCAAAATACAACAACTGAAGAATGGCAAAACAGAAAAATAAAAACTACATCAATAAAAAAAAAAGGTTAAATCAAGAGCAAATAAAACTGCTACCACAATGAATCAGGATAGGATCCCAGAAAACACTCCAAATCAGTCAGAAGTAACCATAGATAAAAAAAGTATGTAAGCAATAACAAACCTAATAATCACAGAAATGAAGACAATTATGGAGGAAAGGGCTATCAGAAATAGGGAAATAACAGATGAGACCCTCAAAGAAAATGCTAGCTACCTTGAGGTAATTAGAGAACTGAAAGCTGAAATAGCTGAGCTAAAGGCCAATTAGCAGAACAAGCTAATACTACAACTGAACTGAAGAAAGAAGTTGAGGGAAGGGAAAGCAGACTAACAGAAGCAGAAAACAGAATTAGCCAGACAGAGGATAGGCTAAAGAAAACTAAGAAAGTAGTATAATGGTTATGCAAAGAGACTTTTATGCATGAGGATCTGAGGTCCCAAGTTAATCTCCTGGCATCACTATACACCATAGCCAGAATGCAGCAATGCTCTGGAAACTAACAAACAAACAAAACAAATAAAAAACAATGATCATAAAGGCGAATTCATTAAATAGCTTTCCTAAACCTTCCATGACCTATGACATACTGTTCAGATCTATAAAAGCAGAAAGCACACTATCTTTAAACTCAGGGAGACATAGACATCCTGAGATAGAAATAGAATGAGTTCATAAGGAAGAGGAAACTGGGCCAATGAATACAGTGCAAGAAAAGATAGAGTATACTGTTGATGAAAATGAGGGTGACTCAGATAATGAAAGTCTTGTGACTGAGTTCCTTTTCTGTAGAGTAAATAAGGTGGCTGCTGCTGAGCTGAGGAATGGTCACAAAACAGACCAGCATTAGGTAATAGGAAAGGCTTATCTGCTATATTGTGTCTCTTCTGCCTGTTCATTTCCATTAGACTTGGAATCTAGTCCCTATGAAAATGCAGGAGAGTCTATTTTAGCAGCATACAGTGAAGAAATTCTCTTTGGACATTCTAGAGAAGGAAAACCTTTTTCAAAAGTCATCTTTTGAAGCATGAAGGAAAATGAACAAAGTCTCAGATGTTCCAGGACTGGGAGAAATATGTGTTTTATAGAAAATGAGGATGGTTCTTCCTGTCTTAGAGTTTAAGAAGGAAATAGATAATTATTACAATTAAGTTATTTAGAAAGTTGGATTACTTTTAAAAACCCATGGTTAGGATTTACTGTGCCATATAAGACCTTAGTATGATTTATGTCATTTAATGTTATTTACAAATACAGTACAAATCTTATATACTAACAAGATAGGTTGCTCCTGATCTCTCTGGTCTAAGATTATAGGTAATTTAATATTTCATAAAAACAAAGTTATTATTAAAATTCTATCAGTTTACTAATTTCAAAACTTAACTGCTTAGATTGAAGGAATATATATTCAGAACTGAAATCTATACATTAAAAAGCTCGAGACATTCAATCTATCTCCCCCTCTCATATTGATTAAATAGTGATTTATAAGACTATACTTTAATAAGAGTATATATTAACACCATTGCTACCACCAAAGGTCTGTATCCCTCTCCCCTCCCTATACTGGAACTGAAAATCTACCCTTCCCCTTCCCCCAGTTTTTTTCTTTGGTGTAGTTCTCCAAACTTGATCAAATTCTGCTTTGTATTTTCTTTTCTGTTCCTCCTTCTCAACTTCTATTTGTGAGTGGGATCATCTCATATTTGTCTTTCTCTTTCTGGCCTATCTCACTTAAGATAATTCCTTCTAGCTCCAGCCAAGATAGGTCTTCTTTTGATACTGCATCTGCTGATCTCAAACAAATCAAGGTAACCAGTGCCACCTTGACATGTTTCATTTTGAACTGTGTCCAGAGATGCTAGGCCTGAGATGTCAACCTTCTAGCTCCAATACCAAGTTGCAGATGCTGACTGACTTGCAGCCTGACTTCCCTGGGCAGACAGCCTCATCAATGTGTCCTGAAACCCCACCTAACCAGGGCCTCACTCCACTAGGGAAAGATAGAAACAGTCTGGGGTTATGGATTGACCTGTCAACACCCATCCTGCCAATGCCCATATCCAGTGGAGAAGCAATTACCAGACATCCCGTCTTCTGCAACCCATAAAAATCTTTGGTCCATATTCCCAGAGGGATAAAGACTAGGGACCCTTCCAATGGAGGGGAGGGTATATGGAGTTGTGCTGCTCTTATCCCATAATATTGTCAATTACTATTAAGTTACTAATAAAATAAAAATAAAAATGGTGTAATTTGCTGAGAATTCCTGGAGAATTACTCTGGATAACTAGAGGAAAATGGGAGGATCAGAATATGAAGAAAATTAAATTGATTTCTAGATGTCCACATATTTAAACTGATAAGTATTTAAGTGAGGACATGGACCTGGTAAGTAAGTGAGAGCTCAGGGTTTTGGCATACTGGCATATGAAATTTAAGTGCCAATAGTTGCAGTGTAGTGAAGACTTATTGGGGGAACCTTTGGGACTGTAGCTAGAGTTTAGCAAAGACATGAGGAGTGAAGGTAATCAACAGGATTCAAATACAGAACAAATAAAAAACACTTTTCAGATGAAAAATGATACCAATGCAGGTTTAGCTTTGGGTCTTAACATAACATTTCTAAGTTCCTGGAAGACATCTATACAAAAGAGATGCAGAGGTGAGAAAAAACAGAATAGAAAACTTGAAACTAGGTTGGGAAAGACCTTGAATGCCACATGAAGATTACACTTCATGTTCAGCTACTATGTCCATTTCCTCTTACCTGTTATGAGTCTCATTTCTGCTCTAGTCACACTGGTTTTCAACCCACCCAAAACAAATTTTATGTGAAACTGAAGTTATTAAAAGGAAGAGGGGGTGTGATGGTAGATGGTGTCCAGTAGACTGCAGGGGGAAGAATATGAGTACTCAGGGGGTGGTTTTGATGTAATGGAACCTAATTTGATGTGAGGCAAAATTGTACCCCTAAAACATACATAGTTTTATAACCCAGTGCTAACACAAAAAATAGTCCTGATAAACTTTCATTTGCTCTTGTGCCACAGATTCAAGTTTTATCACATTGTTATTATCTGCCTGATAAGACAATGGCATTCAGAACAGGGACACTTCCTTGAAGGCAGTGAGGTGCTTCTGTAAAAAGTACAGATATGGCATCTGACTGACTGACCTAGACTGTAATCCTGCCACTGCCCTTCATGAACTATGTGACTGCCTGCAAGTGATTCCACTCTTTTATCCTCAGTTCTCTCACCTTCAAAATGGAGAAATTAGAAACTGCCTGACATATGTAACTCTTGGTGGTCTGTTTGTGACTGTGCTTAGCAAATAGAAACACTTTCTATTTCTGCTCATACTTTGAGTTCTCATAATGCTATTTGGTTTAAAATTCAACAACTAAATGACCTTGAACTGCTTTCATATAAATTTTCCTGCTGTGTTGGCCAGAGGCCCAATAGTAAGGAGTTCCAGCAAGGAAATCATCTAGAAACTTTGAATCTATGAGGGAAAATAATACAAATATCTATGTGTCATCTATGCTATATAAATTTATAAGGTATAATGTACATTTTAGAAATATATCACCACATTATATATTCTAACTGTCACATAATGGGCTGAGTTTTCTGATATCTCAAATATATCTTTGAGATTGTCAAGTATATTTAATAGACGAGTATCCTTTTAATGGCCTGTGATGGGTAACCTCAGAAGAATAGGAGAAAATTCATTATTTTTCTCTTGTAGCAAGTGATTTATATATCTAGAAGTGGTTGGGGAGAGTGAAAGAAGATAGTTCTTTCAGTTTTGGGTTTAGGAAGGGGGAGGGAGATAAAATGTGCTCACTGGACACTATATATGGCCTGGATGAGGCATGAAGACTATGCTCAATAATAGGAGGAAGGAAGAGATTGTGGATCCTCTTTTTAGTCAGATGAATAAATTGGGCAATAAAATACTGGTTAGTATGAGCCTGAGGTACTGCTTAAAATTATGATTCCGTGGCATCTTCTAGGAAGGAAAAAATGAATTTTTTTTTTTTTTGGCTACCACTACCAAGATAGAGAGGACAAAGGATGAGCATGAAGCCATATTTGCCATTAACTGTTGGATAGACACCTTATATATGTTATCTTATTTAATCCTCCTTGGATACCTGGGGAGGGTGGTAGTGGCAGTACTGGATGGGTTTTAGGTCCATCTTACTAGGAGAAGATGTAAGGTTATCCCCATTACAGTTGCTGAAGCATGGTCTTCTGACTAGGTTGCCCTGGATTTTTTCCTTGGAGTCATTGAAGAATATTCAAAAACTTCTTCTGCCTGCTCAAAATTGACTATCAGCCTCTGCAGTAGCAGAAGCATCCCCCTGATGACAGATTCTCCCAAATTCGTCTGGATAGAAATGCAAATGTCCATCCCCATGTGTTATTCTTTCTGGTAAACTCCATTACCCACTTTAGTATGCTTAATATGTTAATTGGAGTATGCTTGGTATGTTAATCAGAGACCAAAGAGCAAAAGGCAGAGAAGTTAAGCACTCTGGACTGAGGCACTGCTGAAGTGATTGTGCCTGAGTAGGCTTTCCCCCAATCTCATCTCCATGGGTAGTGGGAATTTATTCTTAATAAAACTCCGATCAGTTTTGTTAGACTGTGAAGGTGGAGACTACTAAAGCAATGGAGTTTTCTCAGCATTGTAATGATCTAAAATGAGAGTTTTACAGGGTTTCAGGAGTAAACAGCACCCAGAGTCTTGCCCTCAAGAAGAAAAATGAGATGGTTCACCAATTATTAATGACAGTAGAAATACAGAAGGAAAAATAAAAGAAGTTCAGAGAAGATAAGGAGGTTGTAGACATAGCAAATTCTGAAGCTTTTGTGGAAACACCTGCTCTTTTTTTAAAAACTTAAAAAAAACTTAAATTAAATTAATTAATTTATTTATTCCCTTTTGTTGCCCTTGTTGTTTTATTGTTGTAGTCATTATTGTTGTTGTATAGGACAGAGAGAAATAGAGAGAGGAGGGAAAGACAGAGAGGGGGAGAGAAAGATAGACACCTGCAGACCTGCTTCACTGCCTGTGAAGCGACTCCCCTGCAGGTAGGGAGCTGGGGGCTTGAACCAAGATCCTTATGCTGGTCCTTGCGCTTTGTGCCATGTGTGCTTTACCCACTGTGCTACTATCTGACCCCCGAAACACCTGCTCTTGATATAACTCATAGCACACGTTAGTTGTGTGAAATAAGGGTTTCTTGACCTGAAGGAGGAAGGGAAGGCCATGGTAGACTTTGGGTACAAGGGCTGTCTAGCTGTGATAGAACTGTGAGTTTCCAGCCCCCCTAAACTATTCTAAGTGGATTCTCAGAGGGGAAGACCTAAGTCTCTCTGGCTTGTTCCTCCATAGCATTTCAGCCCCAGATTTGATTCTTCTCTATCTTGTCACTGCCAAGCTCTCACTCTGTAGGTAAGAAGGATCCCGAGCTCTAGGCCTGAGCCAGAATAGTCCACAGTGCTTTGGGACTTGCAGTATGCATCTTTGCTAACATTTTCATCCCAGGTAGTTTCACTGCAACATCTTTTCAGTTTTCACTGTTACTAGACAACTACTAAATCATATTTTTTCCACACAGAAAAAATAATGGAAAGTAGAATACATTCAAAAGGGTATTATAAAGTATGATTTTTTTCTTATGTGTATAGATTCATGGCAACACTGCACAAATAACTGATTTCCTTTTGTGATCTAGGAGAAAAAAATCAGAACATTAAAGAACAACATAAAACAATACAGATTAATAAAGAAATGAAATACAAAAAATTCTTATATGAGTATATTACAAATAATATGTAATATTCAAATACTTTTGTAATATGTGTAGATTTTTATGTCAGTGGTATACAAACAATTGATTTTCTTTTGTGGATTATACCTAAATGATTTTCCTTTAGATTCTTTTTTTCTGCTCCCTCAGTTTGATACATACTTTTTATATTGTTCAGTTATCAAACTTACTGAAAGGGTGAAACCAGAGGGTGCAAAGCGAGATCATATATTACTGTACTAGAATATGAAAATCTATCAGTTTGCAAAGAGTTGATTTCTTCTTTTGTCAACAAAGAAATGAAACTATGCTGTCAACCAGTTAGTTCTTTTCTCTTTTATGGCAATAAGTTTTGCAGTGAAACTGTTTAAGGTGAAGTTGCCTAATACGTTGGTGCTTATACTTGAATTCCTGCTGATAAGGTTAATAGCTATGTTTCCAACCCTAGGCTCACACAAACAATCTGGTCAGGTTAATAGAATCTGTCATTTGAGATCTCTGTCCTTTCCTGGGAAAAGACCCTTGTCTATGTCATCTACTCCTTAGGACTTGGACTCTGCTCCCTTTCTTTCCCTTTCTTTCCTTCTCTTGCTGGAGCAGATCCTGAGATCCAGAAATCCCCCCTTTTAAAATATTTTTATTGGATGGAGACAGAGAAATTGAGAGGGGAGAAAGAGATAGAGAGGGAGAGAGACATCTGCAGCCCTGCTTCACCACTTGTGAAGCTATCCCCCTGCAGGTGAGGACCAGCGTCTTGATCCTGCGCCCTTGTACATTATAGTGTGTGCACTTAACGAGGTGTGCCACCACCTGGCCCCCAGAAATGTCTTTCTCAATGTCTCTGGCCAGCTATGCTCTCCAGATTTTCTTTTCTACCACCAGATTAGGTTCATGGCTTAAGCTCACGTTCAATCCATCAGTAGAGGTCTGACGTGCTTGCTGATTGTTGACACTGAGGCCAGTTTAAAACAGAGTTCTATTCAGAATGTCTTACTGCTTATCCTGCATCAAAAAATACCTAAATTCATTATTACCTTCATATACACTGTTCTGTACCAGTTCTTTTGCTGTTGAACTGGCACTGCTTAGTTATACCTCAGAATTATCATCTGTCCTTGGGAGACAGAATGGAACCCAGCCTATAAAAAAGACCACATTGCTGATTTCTTAAGACTGTTCTCCACAGATTGGACCAATTTACATTCCCACCAGCAGTGCAGGAGGGTTCCTTTGACCCTACATCCTCTCCAGCATTTGTTGCTGCTACCTTTTCTGATGTATGACATTCTCACAGGAGTGAAGTGATATCTCATTGTTGTCTTTATTTGCATTTCTCTGACAATCAAAGACTTGGAGCATTTTTTCATGTGTTTCTTGGCCTTTTGGATCTCTTCTGTGGTGAATATTTTTCCATGTCCTCTCCCCATATTTGAATGGGATTATTATTTATTTTCTAGTTATTGAGTTTGGCAAGCTCTTCATATATTTTGGTTATTAGCCTCTTGTCTGATGTGTGGCATGTAAAGATCTTGTCCCATTCTGTGAGGGGTCTCTTGGTTTGAGTAGTGGTTTATTTTACTGTGCAGAAGCTTTTTAATTTAATGTAGTCCCATAGGTTTCTGCTTGCCTTAGTCTTCTTTGTAATTGGATTCATTTCACTGAAGATGTCTTTAAAATTTATGCAGAAAAGAGGTCTGCCAACATTTTCCTCTAAGTATCTGATAGTTTCTGGTCTAACATCCAAGTCCTTGACGCAGGAACCTTTTTTAAATTGATAGGACAGAGAGAAATTGAGAGACAAAGGATAGATAGATGATGACAGATGACAGATATATGGTAGATTGACAGATAGATAGATGCTAGATAGATAGATAGATAGATAGATAGATAGATAGAAATACCTGCAGTGTTGCTTTTAGCTTGTGAATCTTCCCCCTGCAGGTGGGGATCAGGGGCTTGAACCCGTGTCCTTATGCGTTGTAACATGTGCACTCAACCAGGTGCACCAGTGTTTATCTCCTCAGTCCACTTTTTTGTATCTCTGACATGATTTATTCATACAAGGCAAAATGTGGATTGCAGATGTGCCACATCAAAGCAATTATCTGCTACATTATACATGTTAGTCTTCAATTGTGTCCAGCATCCTCTCTGTTTCCCTGCACTTTTGCACATGGAAATAACACAAGGCCTATTATATACAGAACATGTTTTGTGCATTTAAACACACTTTAAGTAACACATAAACTAATTCCTTCCCAAGTCTGCAGTGACACATTTTTTTCATGTGTGTCAAAGACAATGCCTGTACTTAGAATTTAGTTCCTCATTCATTCTGAACTGTATAGGCAGACCCATTTAAAATGAGTAACCTGCATGACACTCCTTGCTGCAAAAGATGTTAAATACTCACATACTATGGTTTCTCCAAGAAGCAGGGATAAATATGGCAGATGTGAAATGGGTCTAAATTGCTCTTGATGGCTCTATTCAATAATGTTGGTCTTTCCCTTATATACAGTTCTATATAACAATAGTAATTTTCAAAATGGGGTGTTGTAGTTGTTTTTAAGGAAGAATTGACAATTTTGACATACAGAGTAGTAATTTACAGAATGTTCTTTCTTTAAGCCATTCAGTGGGAAATGTAGGAAGCCCACAAGTGTTGAAGTCTAGGTGAAAATGGCTGTAACTAATGATACCCCTAAGTGCAGGGAGAGAGCACGGCCATGGTGGTGAGGTTCCGAAGTCAGAGCTAAGGCCAATGAGAGGCAGAAATGAGAGCTTCATTACAGATAATTGGGCTCAGAAGTCCCTAAATAAACCTTTTTTTTTTCTTTTCTTTTCTTTTTCTTTTTTTTTTAACTTCACAGGCACATTTTACATTGTTGGCTCTGCACTTTATGGCCTCAGAATAGTATTCTGTTCAGGGAAGTAACTGCATTAGACAAAGGGATAGTGACTTCTAGAATCACTTATCAGAGGTACTTGTTAAATGCTCTGAATCCACCAGAGCATCTGCTGAGCACTTAAAATTTTTACAAAAAATTTTGAGAAATAGCTCAAGAAATTCTGCCTGGATTTGATTGTACTTGAAAATTATAGGTGAAAAGTACCTGTTTTTTATTTTTAGATGCTTATTTATGTGAATCCTGAAGTTGTATATACATGTGCACATATTTAGTATTTCAATCCCATATTCTGCTTCTTGGAAGGATATTAATTTTATATTAATTATTAATATTGATAAATTTCTCCCTGCACTTCTGTATGAAGGTAGACAGTCTATGTGGTTTGTGAATTGATTGATGAACACCACAAGAAGGGAAGACAGTGTGCTAAAGGGCTAATATCAGATGATGATTTAAATTTATTTTATTTGATTGGATGAATACACAGAGAAATCAAGAAGGAGATGGAAGATAGAGAAGTAGAGAGAAATAGAGACACCTACTGTATTCCTTCACCACTTATGAAGCTTTCCCCTTGCATGTGAGGACTGAGAGCTTGAACCCAGGTCCATGTGCATGGTAACATTTGCCAGGCTCCAGAAGTTACATTTAAAATGTGATATAATTTATAGGTTCACTTGTTTCAGTTTGAGTGGACTCAGTGGTAAAATATGATTAAATTTCCTTTATTCTTCAATATTTTATTATTTTATCAAAATGGTATTTCAATGTACGTGAAGAGTGAAAGACAGATATTACTATTTTCTACTCTCAAGAGATAAAGGCATCTAGGAGAATATTTCCTAAATAGTATATTGTTTGACACTGAGTTTGTCCTGAGGATTTATAAAAGCACCTTTGGGGAAGTCAGTGGGAGAGACTATATGGGATATTGGGAGCCTGTATGGGGCATGCTGCAGAGTTAAGGGACAGAGAGAGAACATAAAACAGACTGGACATAGTGTATTGCATCAGAGGAAAGTTCTCTGGAGGATGCTGTGGAAGGATGAGAACCCTGGAGTCCTGGTGCACAATGATATAAAAGGAGGACCTATGTTGTGGGTAATAGTGTTCTGCAGAGAACTTTGACAAGGTGATGAGAAATTATATTCAAGTGTCAATGACTGCACTGTAAACCATTAACCCTAACCCCCAATAAAATGATAAAAAAGAACACTTATAATTGGCAGAACACTTATAATTTGAGATTACTCTCAAATTCTGCTTTTCAGGTTTATCATGCCCAATGTCTAGCTCTTAAAGTTAGGATTAAATAATAAACTTCAATGGGAGGAGGATTTTCTATTAAAAATTTTTTTTTTATCATTCCATGGTCATGCTAAGTCAAATAAATGAATCTGGATTAATTTCTTCCAAACACTACCAATCAAAAATATTTAAAAATGCTGCAACAGCAATGGAATATTCATGCTAATCCTGCTCAACGTTTACTTCCTATTGTGTTGTTTCAGTCTGGACTGATACTTCTGTGCCTGGTGATGACTATCATTCCTTAAATCAATCAGGATGGGCCAAGTTGCTGTGGTAACAATCATGAATCTTAATAACCCAAACAAACACATTTACTTCTCTCTCATATTACAATCTCATTGCTGGTTGACTATAGACCTGAGTTCCATGTTATGCTCACTCTAATGGGCTGGGAGACTTTTTCTCTATTGTTCCTGGAAAGTAAGGCCTCTGTGCAACCTCTATGCTTCAGAGTAGAGTTTTCCTTAAAATTGTCTATGTGTACCTTTGACAAATGTAACTTAGAGAGCACTCTGAGTCCATGCCTAGTCCCCTGTAGGTCTCAATCACTGGAAATTCATATCTGAAAAATTCCTTTTTAAAAATATTTTATTTATTTTTTATTTTCTCTTTTGTTGTCCTTGTTTTTCATTGTTGTAGTAGTTATTATTGTTATTAATGTTGTTGTTGTTAGATAGGACAGAGAGAAATGGAGAGAGGAGGGGAAGACAGAGAGGGGGAGAGAAAGATAGACACCTGCAGACCTGCTTCACCGCCTGTGAAGCGACTCCCCTGCAGGTGGGGAGCCGGGGCCCCTAACCAGGATCCTTGCCCAGGATCAGAGCACATGGTGGGATAATAATGGTGATTCCTCTTCACATTACATCTTTTTGGGGTGGATTATTTATCATGCTTCTGTCAAATACGTGGAGTCAGTCATATGTCCTAAGGAACATTTTATCAATGTTCTGTACCTATGGTTGTTATCCTGGACTCAGTGGTCAGATTCAGCCTCCACAAGTGTGGAATAGAAAGTAGATTTACTTTCAGAATTTTCTGTTCCTTTTATTTATTTGTTTGTTTGTTTTTATTTTGTTTTTCCCTTTTGTTGGCCTTGTTTTATTGTTGTTGTAACTATTACTGTTGTTATTGATGTTGTCGTTGTTGGATAGGACAGAGAGAAATGGAGAGAGGAGAGGAAGACAGAGAGGGGGAGAGAAAGATAGACACCTGCAGACCTGCTTCGCCACCTGTGAAGCGACTCCCCTGCAGGTGGGTACTAGGGGGCTCAAACTGGAAAATCTGAAAAATTTCTTTTTTTTTAATATTTTATTTTTTAAATTATCTCTTTTGTTGTCCTTGTTTTCAATTGTTGTTGTAGTTATTATTTTTATTGATGTTGTTGTTAGATAGGACAGAGTGAAATGGAGAGAGATGGGGAAGACAGAGAGGGGGAGAGAAAGATAGACAACTGCAGAACTGCTTCACCGCCTGTGAAGCGACTCCCCTGCAGGTGGGGAGCCTTACTCCAGTCCTTGCTCTTTGCGCCACATGTGCTTAACCCACTGTGCTACAGCCTGACTCCCCCATTCCTTTTATTTTATGTGTTGCTGAGGACTGAATTAAGGACCTCACACATGTTTACCACTGAGTGATGCTCCCTAAGTCTTACCATTGTAATAGATTTATGGTATTGTGTGTTATTGGGTCAACAAAATGATGACCAAATTTTTGGTAAGCCCCATTTATCTCAGCTATGGTATGAATTCAGATTCCATTTTTGACTTATGTGTTTAAACTGTGTGTGACAGTCTATGTTGCCATGCATGTTTCAACTTCATTTTTGCCACTAATCTATAGCAGCTGAAGGAAGCATATATAGAAATTGTGTGCTTTATACTACGTACCGTCTCATTCTTGACTACCAAGCAGACATTCTATGCCCTCTGAGAGACTTAAGAATAATCATGGAGTTTTATGTCCATATTTCCTTTTTTAAATTTATTTTTATTGGGGAATTCATGTTTCACATTTGGCAGTAAATACAATAGTTTGTAGATGCATAACATTTCCCAGTTTTTCATATAACAATACAACTTTCACTAGCTCCTCTGCCATCATGTTCAAGGACCCAAACTGCCTCCCCACCCCGCCACTCCCCAGAGTCTTTTATTTTGGTGCACTACACCAACTCCATTCTGTGTCCACATTTTCACTGAGAACTTGCAAGACTATTTCATTAAGCATTCTTTCTAAAGTCAGCGCTCCTTCTTGTTGATTATCCATAAGCTGAGATTGTGTTCTTCCAAACAGTTTTATGCCATGTTGAATGAGGAACAGAGATTACTATGCAAATAATTTCTTTCCATGCATAGGCCTCTTGCTTGTTATCTCCCAGCTGGAGACGGTACATAGAAGCAAGATGTGTGATCAACATTGATAGTGACCCCATTTTAGGAATATATTGATTGTCATGTGAAGAGTTTTATAAAAGATGTGGCAGAAAAAGGAATGCTATACTTTACATTATAAATTTTCATTTCCCACGAAATTATCAATCAATACATAAAACATCAAATGGTTAAGTTTAATGATAGCATGTAGGAGTAGTTAGCATAATAGTTATGCAAAGAGACTCTCATGCCTGAGGCCCCAAAGTCCCAGGTTTAAACCCCCCCGCCCCATCACCACCACCTGGTGCCACAGTAAATCAGAGTTGGGCAGTGTCCTGGCTTAAAAAAATGATTGAAACTTGTTGCCTGAAATATGATATGTCTTAGAAGATGTTTTGCATTTACTTGAAAAGGTTGTACAATTTGTTGTTCTCGGATAGAATAAAAACAAATGTTAAGTAGGTCAAATTGTTTAGTATACTAATTATATACAAATTATAGTATACTATTATATACAAATTATACTAATTTGGCTTATTGTAGCTTCATTAATTTTCTGTCTACACATTTTTACCAGCTATTGAGAGATACATGCTAAAATTTCTGACTATACTTATGGACTTGTCAGTTTTATCCTAGAGTTCTGTAAAATTATTCCACATTTATTATGAAATTCTGAGATAAGATGAATACACTTTAGGAGAATTTGACCCTCCTTTTTTCTTTTCTATGTTTTTTAAAATTTTATTTATTTATTTATTTTCCCTTTTGTTGCCCTTTTTTTAAATTGTTGTTGTAGTTATTGTTGTCATCGTTGTTGTTAGATAGGGCAAAGAGAAATGGAGAGAGGAGGGGAAGACAGAGGGGGGAGAGAAAGACAGATACCTGCAGACTTGCTTCACTGCCTGTGAAGCGACTCCCCTGCAGGTGGGGAGCTGGGGGCTCGAATAGGGATTCTTACTCAGGTCCTTGTGCTTTGCGCCACGTGCGTTTAACCCACTGTGCTACTATGCAACTCCCCGAATTTGGCCCTTTTGGTGACTATCATTATGAGATAGCTCTCTTTACCACAAATAGTATCCTTATTCTGTTTAATTATTGTTAGCATGATATATATTTTTCATAATTTTTCTTTTTGTCTCCTTGTATTTTAAGTGGATTTCTCATAGACAGCATATAGACTGAGCATATGTTTGGTCTTGATTTTTAAAAATACAATATGATAATGTCTGCATATTATAATGCAGAGTTTTACATTTGATGTGATAAACAACATAAGTTTAAATTTGTCAATTCTTGTTTGCTATATTTTTTCTCATGTTCTTTGTTCCTACTTTTTCTTTCTTCTTTTGAATTTGGTCTATTTTACTCCATTTAACCTTCTTTGTTATCTTATTATTTTTACCTATTGCATTAATTCAGTAGTTGAATTAGTCTTTTAAAAAATTATTTATAAAAAGGAAACATTGACAAAACCGTAGGATAAGAGGGGTATAGCTTCGCACAATTCCCACCACCAGATCTCTGTCTCCCACCCCCTCCATTGATAGCTTTCCTATTCTTTACCCCTCTGGGAATATGGACCCAAGGTCACTGTAGGATGCAGAAGGTTGAAGGTCTGGCTTCTGTAAATGCTTCACCTCTGAACATGGGCGTTGACAAGTCGATCAATACTCCCAGCCTGTCTCTCTCTTTCCCTAGTAGGGTGGGTCTCTGGGGAAGCTGGGCTCCAAGGAACATTTGGGGTTGTCTGTCCAGGGAAGTCTGGTTGCATCCTGCTAGCATCTGGCACCTGGTGGCTGAAAAGAGAGTTAACATACAAAGCCAAACAAATTGTTGAGTGAATTAGTCTTTTTTTAAAAAAAATTTTTGTTTTAATATTTTATTTTATTTATTTATTCCCTTTTGTTGCCCTTGTTGTTTTAGTTATTATTGTTGTTGTCATCGTTGTTGGATAGGACAGAGAGAAACGGAGAGAGAAGGGGAAGATAGAGAGGGGGAGAGAAAGATAGACACCTGCAGACCTGCTTCACCGCCTGTGAAGCGACTCCCCTGCAGGTGGGGAGCCGGGGTTCGAACCGGGATCCTTATGCTGGTCCTTGTGCTTTGCGCCACCTGCGCTTAACCCGCTGCGCTACAGCCCGACTCCCGTGAATTAGTCTTATACATCTATAATAACGTACAACATTCTACCTTCAGATAGAGCATTGTGACACTTCATGTATAGTATGATATTTTTATTTATTTATTCACTCATTTATCTATTATTGGATAGAGGCAGAAGGAAATTTAGAAGAGAGGGAGATATAGAGAGGGAAAGAGACAGAGAGACACCTACAGCTGTGCTTCACCACTTATAGTGAAGACATGGACAACTCTGATTATCAACACTGATTATAAGAGAAATGCAAATAAAGAGAATAGTAAGATACTATTTTATACCCATAAGAATGTAATATATTTGAAAGGACATAAACAGGAGCTGAGAACAAGCACAAGGACCTGGGTTCAAACTCCTAGAGCCTACCTGTAGTAGGAAAGCTTAACAAGTGGTGAAACAGTGTTGCAGATGTTTCTCTTTCTGTTTCCCCTCTCAACCTCCCTCACCTCTCTCAATTTATCTCTTCCATGTCAAATAAAATAATTTTTTAAAAGGTAGATGGCAGAGAATATATGCCTGGAGCAGTGGGTTAATCCTGAGGGAAACCAAAACCCAGGGATAACTTACATAGGGTCCCCCCTCATCCCCCACACACATACACACAAAGATAAAAACAATGAATGTGGAGTAAAAAGTACCCTTCCACGCTACTGGTGAGAATGTAAGTTGAACTAACCCTTGTGGAAAACTGTGGTGATGCTGCATGCAGACTTGCAAAAGGAATTTGGGCACAATTAGCATAAGGCTAACATCAGGCTGATGAACTGATATAAACCAAGTTACTTAACTTGCAGGTGGCTGGAAGTCCAGCCCCCCCTCCTTTTTTTTTTTTTTTTTTGCCCCAGCTCATTGCTCTGTGTAGCTACTGGTGGTTCCTGCAGGTGGGTGGTCCCGCTCTGGGTTTTCCTAGATGCTTGTCCATGACCGCTTCTCCTAGGACTCATACCCACGTGAATCTTAACCTTGGTAATTAACTTTTCTCACGGGTCTGTTTTATTCTTACCTCCATTTACCCTTGTTCCTTCTATTTGCACGGATCATGGCTAGGCTTCCCAAGACCTGCCATGCTGCTTCTGACCAGAGAAACTGAATATGTGGAGATGAAATTTTGGTAACTAACTGTTGGACTCATGGACCTGACATACTCTCACCTCTGCCAGTAATTGCTTATTTTGCTGTACCTAAAATATTTTGTTCCATTCTGTTAAACCTCTGTGTAATAAATCCTGATTGTTTTTAAACTTGCTCCCAGCCACACTACTGCAAGTCTCTTATTGTTTAATTACAATAGAAAACAATTTGGAAATTTATCTGAACAATAGAAATTGGTATACCCTATGTTCCAGCAATTTTCCTCCAGAGGATTTACTCAAAGGAAACAAAAACACATATCCAGACATATCGATGTACATCTATGTTCATAGCAGCACAGCTCATAGCCAAAACTTGAAGAAGCTCAGATGGTGAATGACAGGTGATGGGTAAGATCAATTCTAAGACAACAAGGACCTTCTCCATTCTCTATAAAACCCATATTTATCCGAATCCTGGAACCTCTGGAGTGTGGCTCATTTTTCTTCACAATTCTCTCCATCACCACTTGATATTGTATCTACTGATCTCAACCAAATCCATGCAATGAGTACTACCTTGACATGCGTCACTTCAGATTGTGCCCAGAGATGCCAGGCCTAGAATGTCAACTCTTCAGCTCCATTACTTTGGTGAGAACTTTCCGAGCTCACAGGACTTCTTAATTCCATTTCGGGTGGTGCTCTTCCTAACAAAGCCACAGAACCTAGATATAGACCAGGGCCCATGAAATAGTGTACATGTATCCATAAGTTAAAGGAAAATATATACCTTAAAGTGAATGTGCACAACTGTTTGCAGTGACTCAATAAGTGCAGCAAGAAAGTAGAAAGACCTCAAAAAAGACACCATAAAATACTTAATAGAATAGTTTCTACTCAGACTTAGATACACTCCTCACCTACTTCCTCTTTTTATCAATCACTGCTAGGCTAAAGATAAAGTTAGGACTACAAAAGCTGGATAAGGGCAAAAGACCAGCATACATTAATGATGGCTTTCTTGGTTACTACCAGGCCACCCCATCACCCGGGACCCAATTCAGGAATCCTGGGATTCAGACATAGATATGATGGGCTTAGACCTCTGGCAGATTCCTATCTTTACCATCACTGGTCGTCTCAGGAACAGCAGCATGGATCTGCCTGTGGGTCTCTCTCCAACCTTGTCCTCAATGTGGAACAACAATGGTAGGGACTGCCCAACTCTCTGAAGGCAGACTCTCTGAAAGGAGATGGCCACTCTGTCACTTGAAGAAGATTTATCCTGAAATAAGTGAAGCCTAGAATGTTCCTATCTATGACCACAGAATGTGAGCTCAGAGATACAGGGATGCAGAGGTTACACAGGCTCCTGTGCTGAATATGGGTCCCAGGTCAGATCAATGGGGGTTATACTTAATGGTATTTATATACTTTACCTGTATTTGGGAGCCACTTTCTTTCCTGATTCAGCTTTCTACTCTTTTTTTTTAAATTCTTATTTATAAAAAGGAAACACTAACAAAAATCACAGAATAAAAAGGGTACATCTCCACACAGTTCCCACCAACAGAAAATTCCATATCCCATACCCTCCCCAATAGCTTTCCTATTCTTTATCCTTCTGGGAGTATGGACAAAGAGTCATTATTTCCAACTCTGATACCATCTGCCCAGACAATACCTTTAGCCCACCTTCATGTGAGCTGTTGGGCTCAGACAAAAATTAGTAAAGTTATGGGGAGTCGGGCAGTAGCGCAGCAGGTTAAGTGCATGTGGTGCAAAGCGCAAGGACCTGCATAAGGATCCTGGTTCCAGCCCCCGGCTCCCCACCTTCAGGGGAGTTGCTTCACAGGCAGTGAAGCAGATAAGCAGGTGTCTGTCTGTCTCTCCCCTTCCGTCTTCCCCTCCTCCATTTCTCTTTGTCCTATCTAACATTGACATCAGTAACAATAATAACTACAACAATAAAACAACAAAAGGGAATAAATAAATATTTTTTTAAAGACTTAAAAATTAGTAAAGTTATGGACCCCTTAGAATAAATTTTGTAGATCCTTCCAAACTTAAGACCCCAATTTTCACCAGCTATATTCTTATATTCTTCCTAGCTTTCTCCAAAATGGAGACCCCAAATCTCCTCTGCTTTATTCTTACCTATAGGTTCATAATTATTAACCAATTTGTTCTGCTTTATATTGTAATGCTTTTCAGCCACAAAATTGTGGATGCTACCATGATGCCAATGTGAATTCCCTGGGCAGATATGCTCACTAATATGTCCTGGAACTCTGCCTCTCCAGAGCCCTGCCCCACTATGGAAAGACAGAAACAGACTGGGTGTATGGATCAACCCTGCCAAAGCCCATGTCCAGCAGAGAAGCAATTATAGAACCAGATTTTCCACCTTCTGTACTTCATAATGATCCTGAGTCCATACTCCCAGAGGGATAAAGAATAGAAAAGTTTCCAATTGAGATAATAGGATATGGAACTCTGATGGTGGGAATTGTGTGGAATTGTACCCCTCTTATTCAATGGACTTGTTGATTATAATTAAATCAAAAATAAAAAAATAAATAGAAATAAAAAAAGAAAATTCTGGCAAGTAGACACAATGAAATTCTGCTCAACTGTTAAAAATGATTAAATGATTGCCTTTGCCTCATCTTGGATAAATCTTGAAGAAATTATTTTAAGTGAGATAAGCCACAAAGAGAAGAACAAATGACGGCTGCTTTAACTCATAGGCAGAACTTAAGAAACAAGGACACAAAGTGAAACTTGAATTGTTTGGAGTGTATTTTACCAAAGCGAAAGACTGGGGAAGATGGGAAAGGGAAATAGTGGACAGGATGTTATGGCCCTGGTACATGAATCTGGAAAAGGAAGTAAATTGAAGATGAGAGTGTTTTGCAGACACCTCTCATGGGGAGTTGAGAAATCGTACCCATGTGTCAGTAACTGTACAGTAAACCATTAATGCCCCTTCTATCATAAAATACTTTAAAAATGAACAAAATAATTTTATAATAATTTTTAAAAATTTCAGTATGATAGAGGATTTGTTCCACTGTTTTCCTGTTTGCATTATTTCTGGCTTGGAATCCATTACCCCCTTATCTTTGTTTCTGTTTGTCTACTTTTATTTATGTTTCAGGGCACTTTTAAGACTTTAAGTTTACTGCTGTTATTTAGTAATCACGTGTTATGGTGTAGTTTTCTAATTCACACTGTTCCCACAATGAGAGTTCTATATCCCCATTCCCTCCATTGGAAGCTACAGTAGTTCTGCCAAGGTTGCAGATATGATTTGACTAATATATACATACATATATATGTATATATATTCCCCTCACGGTCCTGCCTTCTCTTGCTTTATAAGTCACATACTTTTGAATGTCCTTCTTTTTGTTTGTTGAGCACGGACTTTTTTGATCTTTAAGAACCTTTATATTTACTTTTATTGTTAGGAGTACAGTTTGTAAGCCAAAAGCTGGGGTTCAACAACAGATGAGTGGCATAATAAAGTTGTGACACTTGCCTGCATGCCTCTCTCAATTCAAATCAAATAATATTGCATCCGCGGATTGCAACCTAATGAACGCAACGAGTGCCACCCCAGCATGTTTCACTTTAGACTGTGTCTAGAGACTTCAGTCTAAAGTGAACAACACAACCCTTCAGCTTCATCACTCAGGTGAGACCTTTCCTTTCATAGTATTCTCTAATTCCATCCCAGGTGGTCCACTCCCCAATAAAGTCCCCAAACCTAGATATAGTCCAGGTCCCCTGAGATAGAGCATATGTTCACACGTGCCCATAAACCAGGGAAAAATATATACCTGAAAGCAGAAGTACACAAGAGTCTGCAGGGAGTGCCCCCCCCCCAACACTTCATCTACACTATTCCAGCCTTTAGGTCCATGATTGTTCAACAATTTGTTTAGCTTTGTATGTTAACTCTCTTTTCAGCCACCAGGTGCTGGATGCCAGCATGATGCCGACCAGACTTCCCTGGACTGACAACCCCACCAATGTGTCCTGGAGCTCCGCTTCCCCAGAGACCCACCCTACTAGGGAAAGAGATAGGCAGACTGGGAGTATGGATCGACCTGTCAATGCCCATGTTCAGAAGGGAAGCAATTACAAAAGCCAGACCTTCCACCTTCTGCAACCACAACGACCCCTGGGTCCAATACTCCCAGAGGGATAGAGAATGGGAAAGCTATCAGGGGAAGGGAGGGGATATGGAGATGGGGTAGTGGGAATTGTGTGGAGCTGTACCCCTCTTATCCTATGGTTTTGTTAATGTCTCCTTTCTTAAATAAATTTAAAAAATAATGAAAATTAAAAATAAAGTTGTGACACACACACACACACACACACACACACACTAGAATATTACTCAGCTATTAAGGATGATAAATTTGTCTTCAGGAATCACATTAAGTGACATAAGCCAGAAAGAGAAAGATGAATATGGTACGATCTCACTCATGGACAGAAGTTGAGAAATAGGAAATGGAAGGGGGAACACAAAGTAGAACTTGGATCGGGTTTGGTGTATTGCCCGAAAGTAAATGACTCTGACGTGAAAGAGACTTTCAGATCCTAGAGCATGATGGTGGGGGAAGACCTAGGCTGGGGATAAGAGTATTTTGCAGAAAACAGAAATTTTACACATGTACTAACAACTGTACTTACTATAAATCATTTTCCCTCAATGAAAATATTTAAAAAATAGAATCTCTAGATTTATGATTTTTATTGATGAGAAAATATTTTTAACATTTTGTCAATTATTTTTGCTGATCTCTATTTTTTAAGTTTTATTTATAAAATGGAAATATTGACAAGACTGTAGGATAAAAGGGATGCATTTCCACACATTGCCCATCCCCAGAGCTCCATATCCAATCCTCTCCCTTGATAGTTTTTATTTATCCCTCTAGGATAAATAAAAGTTTTATTTATCCCTCTGGGAGTATGGACTCAGGAACATTATGGGATGCAGAAGGTGGAAGGTGTGCCTTCTGTACTTGCTTCTCCACTGAACATGGGCATTGGCAGGTCAATCCATACTCCCAGCTTGTTTATCTCTTTTCCTAGTGGGGCAGGAATATAGGGAGGCAAAGCTCCAAGACACATGGTGGGGTAGTCTGCCCAGGAAAGTCCAGATGGCATCATGGTATCATCTGGAACCTGGTGGCTGATACAGAGTTTAGATATAAAGCAGAACTAATTGTTGACTAATCATGAACCTAAAGGCAAGAAAATTGCAGATGAAGATTTGGGGTCTTTGTTTTGGAAAAAGGTCATAGGTCTATTTTAGGTATATTCAAAAAGGCCCGTGACTACTAGTTTTTGCCTGAGTTTGACATCTGATATGCAGGTGGACCTAGGTTATTGTCTGGGGTGATGGCGAGAGAAACAAAGTGACTATGTAGTAAAGAAAGAGGACTTATGTAGTATCAGGTATCAAGACCAGGCCTGCATATACAAAGCACATACATCTGTGTACTTCCTTAAAAATGTCAGTGGTAATCTTTGAGATATATTCACACAACTCATCAATGCTTTATTCATTTTGTTCAGTAGTGTTTCCCTTGTATTTCATTCACTATATTTCCTGTTGATGTAGGCTCAATATTCTATTATCTTTTCCATTTCTCACTGGTATTTTTATTGATTTTTCAGTCTTTCCTGAGAAACAGCTAAGTTATTGGGAACAGTTTGATACTTTTCAGTTTTGTTAGGAACAGCTATATAACTCAAAATAGTCTAGTAATAATCCCCCCCAATAATAAGGTAACTCTTGAGTATTTTCATTTACCGTGGTTATCACTTGTGCTCAGTGCCTGCATAGCTCCATCATTTTGTTTTGTTAGGAACAGCTATATAAATAGTCTAGTAACAGTCCCCCCCCCCCCAATAATAAGATAAAAACTCTTTTGAGTATTTTCATTTATCACAGTTATCACTTGTGCTCAGTGCCTGCCTGGCTCCACCATTCCTGACATTCATAAAAATAGAGGAGAGATAGAGAGATGGAGAGACATTTGCAGCACTGACACACTGCTTGTGAAGCTTCCCTTCTACAGGTGGGAGCAAAGTGTCCTACTTGGTAAGCCACCACCTGACGCCTCTCTTGAGTATTTTACTGATGTCTTCTAAGTTATAAATTTGGTTGACTTTATTGTTTTAATAGTGGGATGGATCCTTCAGTAGATTACAAGTAAATAAGTAGTTTTAGAGAGTAAATAAAGTATTTGAAAAATTATATAACCTAAAAATTGTGTTTTTCCCTTTCTCTTATGCTTGGTTGCTCATTTTCTAGGAATAAATTTTAGTATTAATTAGACAAAAAATGGAATCAAAAGGAGTAATTCTGATTCCAGTTTCTAGTGATGCTATTACTAATTCTGAATCCATTCTACTTCTGACCCCTTGTATGTGAACTGTTATTTCTTATGAAAACTTACAGAATCTTCTCTATGTTCTCTCTTTTATAAAAATTTTACTGAATCTGGAAGTGAGTCTATTTTAATCTATTCTCCTGGGACTTTGGTGAACCTTTTCAATTCTGAAATTCGTGTCCTTTAGTTTTTTTGGAGATTTGGTTCTTGGAGATTGCATTAATTATTTTATGATCATTTCCTTCAACTTGCTCTCCTGTAGGTCATATTATTTAGATGGTAGATCTTCTGAGATAATTATTACAACTTAAAATATATTTTCCATTATTTTTATTTTTGATAAATTTCAGTGATATTTTAAAAGTTAGCTTTCAAATTTTATGAAGAGTTTTTTGGTTTATTTATTTTTTATTAGTGATTTAATAATGATTAACGAGATTGTAAAATAACAGTTCCCACTAGAAGAGTTCCCTGTCCCATCCCTTCCACTGGGAACTTCCCTATTTTTTTATTCTTCTGGGAATATGGACCAAAAATTCTTTATGGGGTACAGAAGGTGGAAGGTCTGGCTTCTGTAATTGTAATTGCTTCTCCACTGAACGTGGACATTGGTAGGTTGATCCATACCTCTAGCCTGCTTTTCTTTTATTTCTTTTCTTTTCTTTTCTCTCCGATTTCTTTCTTTCTTTCTTTCTTTCTTTCTTTCTTTCTTTCTTTCTTTCTCCCTCTCTTTCTTTCTTTCTTTCTCCCTCTCTTTCTTTCTTTCTTTCTTTCTCCCTCTTTCTTTCTTTCTTTCTTTCTTTCTTTCTTTCTTTCTCCCTCTCTTTCTTTCTTTCTTTCCTTCTTGCCTCCAGTCCCTGGGGCTCTGAGCCTGCACAGAATCCACTGATTCTGGTGGACTTTTCATTATTTTTTTCCCTTTTGATTCAATAGGACAGAGAGTAATTGAAAGGAGGGAAGACAGAGAGAGGGGGAGAAAGATGGACACCTGCAGACCTGCCTCACTGTGAATGAACCAACTCTGTTCCAGGTGGAGAGCAGGGGCTGTAACCTGGGTACTTGCATGTATCCTTGCACATAGCACTATGTGCACTTAACCAGGTGCACTACCACCTGGCCCCATCCCCAGCCTGTTTCTATCTTTCCTTAGTGGGGTAGGACTCTGGAAAGGTGAGACATTTGGACCACATTGGTGAGGTCATCTTTCCAAGGAAGTCAGGACGGAATCATAACAGCATCTACAACTTAGTGACTGAGAGGCGGTAAGATATAAAGCAGGACAAATTGTTTAATAAACAGGAGTCCAAAGGTAGCAACAGAGCAGATAAAATTAGGGTCTTCAGGTGTGAAGAAGCTAGGAAGACTATTTTAGGTATGTTCCAAGAGGCCTATGACTTTAATGATTCCTGCCTGAGCCTGAAAGCTAACATCCATGGACTAAAAATTGTCTGACGATGGTGTCAGATTGAGTATAGGACTAGAAAGCTGGATTAAGGTAGAGAGTAGCTTCAAAATATATAAATGTCATTAACCGTTTACTACATCAATCTGATCTAGGGTATATGTATTTATGTTTAGCACAGGAACCTGTGTAACCTTTGAGTCCCCATCAGTCTGAGCTCATAGTCCATGATGACAGTTGGGAACATTCAAAGCTGCACTCATTTCAGGACCAGTGTTCATTGAGTGACAAAGTAGGTTGACCCAGCCTCCTTTCAGAGAGTGGGGAAGTCTCTACCATTGCTGGTAGTCTACAGTGAGGGCAAAGTCTTGGCAAGCCCCACAAGAGGAATTTTGATGACATTCCTGATGGAAGTGACCAGTGATGTTTGAGAAAGACATCTATTAGAAGTCTAGGCCCATTATATCTTTGTGAGAATTCAAGGATTCCCTGACTAGAGCCCCAGATGATGAGGTGGCCTGGTATTGACAAAAAAGGCCATCATTAAAGTGAGCCAGTCTCTTTCCAGTTTTTGTAGTCCTTTCTTTATCTGATGAGATTAGATTTTCTCCCAGTTGTTAAATCATTGAGTGTCATTTGTTGTAAACAAACAGATAATGGGTTTATGGGATCTAGTCTCAAATTAGGAAGGGAATAAACCCAGGGTTTAAGTAGGATCTAAGTTAATCTCAAGTTTTACTGTATTTTACTTGTTTGGTAATTATGATAGAGGTTGTCATAGGGGATAATATTTATTCTTTAACATATATATATATATATATATATATAATTTTTGCCAGTTATTTATCCTTGCCAATTTTATACAGTATTCCTTCTGAAGATTATTGGGGGTAGGAGTGGGTAGTGGCACACCTAGTTTAAGGGCGGTGACATTAATGATGTTGCTGTCAAAATAGGTTAGGATATATATCTTACTATATTTTGTATAGTTAATTGAGTAGATAAAGTAATTGAGGTATGTGAAGTGGGGGGTAGGAGAGGAGGGTGTCTAAGCCTAAGTAGTAAATATTTAATTAGATACTTTATGTTGTCTTCTTAAAGCCTCTCTACTTGCTTTCTGAGTTTATTAAGTCTAAGTCTATTCACAGCAGTCATCAAGCACTTTTACTTTGAAATATACAGTTTTCCCTAACTTATGGATACATGTGTACATGTGTCCTGTCTTGTAGACCCTGGTCTATAACTTCCGTTCTGAGTATATATTCCCTTAGTCTAAGCATTTAATGTTTCAAACTTTTTAAACTGAGTAAATTCTGACTGTGAGCTTCAATTGTTCAAGCATATATGGGCATAGAGATTTAATATTGTTTGTAGGTTATAGAGTAATGGATTTTTTTTGCAGTGCTACATTTATAGATAGATTGTACCTCATGTTCATATGCTCTGATATGTCTATGTTCTTATGCCCTCAAGGAAGAAACATGTTTTTGTGATGTGGCGATGTTGGCGGCATGCAGATGTTTCTTAAAAATTTGAATGACTTTTGGTTTAATATTTCACCCCACTCTTCAACTGAGTTTCCTAATTATGTGAAGAACATTAACCTCTACAGCTTTATAGTTTCCTCATTGGCAAAACTCTGTAAAGTGGCCTGGGCCAGAAAGCTAACACTCTCCTGCCAAGAGCATGGTAATTTTTATTTTAATTTATGTAATATTTTAGGATATCCTTCCCATTAAAAACAAAGTCTCACTCATAAACAGAAGTTGTGAAAGAAGAACAGAATGGGAAACTCAAAGCAGGATTAAACTGAGTAGGACACCAAAGTAAAAATCTCTGGATTGAAGGTGAGGGTGGATGTTCAGCTTCACTGGGGGTTTGTGTGTGGGGGGAGAGGATGGGATGGGGCACAGTCTTTCTTTTTTCTTCCTTCCAGGGTTATTGCTGGGCTTGGTGCCTGCACCACGAATCCACAGCTCCTGGAGGCCTTTTTTTCCCCCTTTTTTGTTGCCCTTGTTGTTGTAGCCTCGTTGTGGTTATTATTATTGCCATGTTGTTGTTCATTGTTGGATAGGACAGAGAGAAATGGAGAGAGGAGGGGAAGACAGAGGGGGAGAGAAAGACACCTGCAGACCTGCTTCACCGCCTGTGAAGCGACTCCCCTGCAGGTGGGGAGCCGGGGGCTCGAACCGGGATCCTTTAGCCGGTCCTTGCGCTCCGCGCCACATGCGCTTAACCCACTGAGCCACCGCCCGACCCCCGGGACACAGTCTTTTGGTGATGGGCATGGTCTTTATGTATACTCCTATTCTTCTTCTTCTAGCATTTGCCCTTCTTCCGTAGCCAGTCAACAGCATCAGGTTGAGCCTGATGTAAAGTTTCGAGACCTCCTTTGAATCTGGAGAGGTGGCAGTCGTTGACTATGTGGGTCATAGTCTGTCTGTAGCCGCAGGGGCAGTTCGGGTCTCTTTTGATCTACATTTCTATCTCCCCTTCCATCCTCAATTTCTCTCTGATTCTATAAAAGAAAGAGAAGAGAAAGAAAAAAAAAAGGCTGTCAAGAGCAGTGGATTAAAAGTACATACACCAGCCCAAGCACTGATGGAAGAATAAAATACAATAGACCTAGGGAGGAACCTGATGGTGGTGTACTCAGTTGAGCACACATGTTACAGTGTGCAAGGACCTGGGTTCAAGCCCCTGGACTCTACTTGTAGAACAAAAGCTTTGTGAGTGGTGAAGCAGTGTTACAGGTGTCTCTCTGTCTCTATACCTCTCTATCACCTCCTTCCCTCTTGATTTCTGGCTGACTCTATCCAATAAACAAGCACAGGTGGCTCAAAATGCAAGGACCAGCACAAGGATCTTGGTTCAAGCCCCCAGCTCCCCACCAGCAGGGGAGTCACTTCACAGGCGATGAAGCATGTCTGCATGTGTCTATCATTCTCTCCTCCTCTCTCTCTCCCCTCCTCTCGTCATCCAATCTGGTCCCCTATGCCTACACTGAACTTCTCTGTTCCAGACTCTTGGAAACAGAATTGGCAGTCAGCTGAGGTAAAGAACAAACACCTCATCACAGACCCCTGCAAGCGTCAACCCGGCTTTGACCTAGCACGTTATGATTGGGCCCTCCTCAATCGCTATCCAACAGGCCGTGGCCGGTGCACAGCTATATTCTGTCGCTGGGGAGCCAGAGATGACCCGAACTGCCCCTGCGGCTACAGACAGACTATGACCCACATAGTCAACGACTGCCACCTCTCCAGATTCAAAGGAGGTCTCGAAACTTTACATCAGGCTCAACCTGATGCTGTTGACTGGCTACGGAAGAAGGGCAAATGCTAGAAGAAGAAGAATAGGAGTATACATAAAGACCATGCCCATCACCAAAAGACTGTGTCCCGGGGGTCGGGCGGTGGCTCAGTGGGTTAAGCGCATGTGGCGCGGAGCGCAAGGACCGGCTAAAGGATCCCGGTTCGAGCCCCCGGCTCCCCACCTGCAGGGGAGTCGCTTCACAGGCGGTGAAGCAGGTCTGCAGGTGTCTTTCTCTCCCCCTCTGTCTTCCCCTCCTCTCTCCATTTCTCTCTGTCCTATCCAACAATGAACAACAACATGGCAATAATAATAACCACAACGAGGCTACAACAACAAGGGCAACAAAAAAGGGGGAAAAAAAGGCCTCCAGGAGCTGTGGATTCGTGGTGCAGGCACCAAGCCCAGCAATAACCCTGGAAGGAAGAAAAAAGAAAGACTGTGCCCCATCCCATCCTCTCCCCCCACACACAAACCCCCAGTGAAGCTGAACATCCACCCTCACCTTCAATCCAGAGATTTTTACTTTGGTGTCCTACTCAATTTAATCCTGCTTTGAGTTTCCCATTCTGTTCTTCTTTCACAACTTCTGTTTATGAGTGAGACTTTGTTTTTAATGGGAAGGATATCCTAAAATATTACATAAATTAAAATAAAAATTACCATGCTCTTGGCAGGAGAGTGTTAGCTTTCTGGCCCAGGCCACTTTACAGAGTTTTGCCAATGAGGAAACTATAAAGCTGTAGAGGTTAATGTTCTTCACATAATTAGGAAACTCAGTTGAAGAGTGGGGTGAAATATTAAACCAAAAGTCATTCAAATTTTTAAGAAACATCTGCATGCCGCCAACATCGCCACATCACAAAAACATGTTTCTTCCTTGAGGGCATAAGAACATAGACATATCAGAGCATATGAACATGAGGTACAATCTATCTATAAATGTAGCACTGCAAAAAAAATCCATTACTCTATAACCTACAAACAATATTAAATCTCTATGCCCATATATGCTTGAACAATTGAAGCTCACAGTCAGAATTTACTCAGTTTAAAAGTTTGAAACATTAAATGCTTAGACTAAGGGAATATATACTCAGAACCAGAATGGAATGGATGGTTCCAGAAATTATCCTCATGGAGGTATATAATTTGGAATCGACCAAGTGGACATGGGGGCTACGGAACCATACTGGGGCACAGTATTCTGCAGTGGAATAGCATAATGCCAGAGATGATGATCGTAGTGTGGAAGTGCTCATGCCCCATGAGGAGCTGGCCAGTCTTGCAATGATGTTATTCCTCGCGCCCACCTTTGCTGCAGTTTTTATGAGATGTTCGTGAAATGACAGGGTGCGATCGAGAGTAACGCCAAGATAGACTGGCTGGGCTTCATGCCAGATTCTCGTATCCTCAAGCTGCACATTAAGCTCACGCGAGGCCGAGGCATGGTGTAGATGGAAAACAGATGATACCATTTTTGCAGTGCTAGGGATTAGTCACCATTTTTTACAGTAATCAGATACTCCTATTATACTATAATCAGATACTCCTATTATACTATATACTCATATTAACTTGCAGCTATACATATATATATATATATATATATATATATATATATAAAGATATATATATATATATGTATATATATATAGATCCTCTTCTTGGAGTTTTCCATGAGCATCTCCTTTTGTTTGCAGTCAAACAAAGGCCTTTGCTACCTCTTGGGTTCATTATTATCCTGTTGACCCAAATGGCCAGAGCTCTGGTAAGTTTGTAGATCAAAGTCACTTGTAGACTTCCTTCTTTGTAATAGGTATTCTGGTGCATAGGTAACAAAGATAAACTTGTCAAATCCCTCTTGTCTTGGAGCTAGTGATCCAGCAGGGGAGACAAATGGAGCTTACTATCATTCTAAGAAGTATACACTTTTGGGTGGGGGTAGATAACATAGTGGTTATGAAAAGAGACTATTCATGCCTCTCATGTCTGATGTTCCAAAGGTCCAGGTTCAATCCCCTGCACCACCATAAACCAGAGCTGAACAGTGCTCTGGTAATAAATAAATAAATAAATAATTTTTAAAAAAGGAAATATAAGGAGTTGAGCGGTAGCGCAGTGGGTTAAGCACAAATGGTACAAAGCACAAGGACTGGTGTAAGGATCCCAGTTTGAGCTCCCGGCTCCTGACCTGCAGGGGAGTCGTTTCACAGGTAGTGAAGCAGGTCTGCAGGTGTCTATTTTTCTCTCCCCTTCTCTGTCTTCCCCTCCTCTCTCCAGTTCTCTCTGTCCTATCCAAAAACAGTGACATCAACAACAACAATGACATCAACAACAACAACAATAATAACTACAAGAACAATAAAAAACCAAGGGCAACAAAAGGGAATAAATAAATAAATATAAAAAATTTTAAAAAAGATTAAAAAAAGGAAATATATACTTTGATAGCAGTAAAAATAAAATGCCAGGGGAGGGAGTCGAAGGAAGGAGTGATTAGTTTTGCCTCTAGGGATAAGGGGCTGTTTCACTCACACAGTTACACATGTATGAGTACTCAAGGGGAAATATGACTGTTTTAGGCTATGGAAATAGCACTGGCTAAGTGGACGGTGATAGAGAGGAAAGGCAAAACAGTGTGAACATGCGTTGCTGTTTCCAAACTTGGTGGTAGCATATACAGGATGTAAGTAGCTATGGGGTTAATCATACAAAGGAATTGTTAAGCAAAGGTCAATAACTTGAAATTCTATTACCTGATTTATAAACTTGATTTTCCATCCTTCTGTACAATTATCCACTTACCTTTGTGTGCTTCCTTGTCCTGTGAAAGGTGTGGAAGAAAGAAATGTATTGAAGAACTCTCAGGGAGAGCATGATGAGTTCAATTTTTAGATAAGATGGGTTTGCTATGTCAGTAGGATACTCAAGTGGATATGTCAAACAGAGATTTCAAAATTTGGCTCTCAGTGCTTAGAGGAGAGGTCAAAATTGTAGATATAGACTTGTGAGTCACAAACATAGACTTGTGAGTCAAGAGTGGGAATGAGATTAGAATAGGGGAGAGTGAGAATGAAGAGAGCTGACACATTATTACCTTATGTTACTCCTTCATTTTAAAACAAAAAGAGGATGCAGGCAAGACACATTTATGTGTTAAGACTGCAATAAGGAAGTGCTGCATGGAGGGTGGCTGTAACAAAAGATATTAATTTTCTCAGTTTGAGGTCTACAGTGCTAACATCAGTGTCCAGCAGGGTTGATTTCTAGTGAAGACCCTTTTCCTAATGTGTATATATAATCACTTCTGGTGGTTTCCTCATGTAACTATTCCTTATAGTAAATGCAGTGAGAGAAAGAGACAAATTAACAGGAGAATTCAAATAGCTTTTAGTATTGTGACACTAATTTGGCGGGTCCTACCATATAATTTCATATAACTTTTATTTACTTCCATGGAGAACTGATCTCTAGCATTGAGGGTTAGGGTTTTAACACAAAAAGTGTCATTCAGGGAGTCGGGCGGTAGTGTAGAGGGTTAAGTGCAAGTGGTGCAAAGTGCAAGGCCCAGCGTAAGGATTTTGGTTTGAACCCTGCGCACCTGCAGGGGAGTCGCTTCACAGGCGATGAAGCAGGTCTGCAGGTGTCTATCTTTCTCTTCCCCTCCTCTCTCCATTTCTCTCTGTCCTATCCAACAATGACATCAATAACAACAACAATAACTACAACAACAATAAAAAAAACATGTCAATCCATATCAGAAAGCAGCTTGAAAAGAAGTTATCACTGGATTAGAAGGGGCTCAGAAGGGATCCAATGTTGAGATGGGCTTCAGACTGTAGATTGTACGAGAAGATGGGAAAGTGTAGAGTTTGTCTAATCTAAGGCTATTGTTGGTTAAGTAGATTTTCTTCAATGTATCAATGGGATGGATATTCATAAAAAAGATGACTTCATGACCAAACAGCTTTGAGAAACCCAGCATTCTGTGTTCCTACTATCAGAACTCTCATGTGTACCTTTCACATATCTTCTTCTTAACTTCCTATGTTGACCTGCATCTCTGGCCAATAGTTCTACATGATCTGACTACAGCAGGTGCATCCAAATAGCATCTACCTTCAAGCAGCCTCACATCCTTACATTATCAGCTGTCATGATGGCTCCTTATTCTAAGCCCACACAAGTTGATGGACATATTTTTCCCTAATATCCCTCATTATGGTTAATCTTGAGACATAGTTTTCACAGGAGCCACTCCCATCTGAAGGAACTCATATTGGCAATATTTTTCCTCTTTGCTTTCCCTAATTCTTCCCCTTTATCTCTCTGCCATTCTCCTGCCTTTGTACTTCCTAATACAGTAATAGAACCTAAGTTCATGCCTTAGGCTAATTTCCTTTTTTAAAAAGGTCTAAAATTTCCAAAGACATCTATCCCTTTGGAGATCTCTCTCTCTCTCTCTCTCTCACACACACGCACACACAATGAAGTTTCTGAAAAATCCTTCCAGAATTTCTATTCGTAATCCAGAGGCTGTTAAGCTCACTAAATTTTGAGATCCTTAAGGGAAATGTAAATTGAGACTTGGACTGGGTATGGTATATTACACCAAAGCAAAGCACTCTGGGGAAGGGAAGAAAGGAGTGGGATGGGATTAAGGGACATTGTGGTCCTGGTGTATGTTGGGGGAAGAGGACTAGGTTTGAGGAGCAAGTGTCTTCCAGACATCTAGATACCTATCATGTGGAGATAATGGGTTGTGTCTATGTGTCAGTGACTGTACTATAAATAATTAACCCTACAATAATAATATATATATAAGTGTACTATTTATTTCTCCATAATCATCCCTTTCCATGGAACACATATTAGATTTAACTTGTATAGTTCATTCTAAAAGGCTGTCTCAGCAAAAAATTTCCCATAAAGGATCATATAGTAACTATTTCAGGATTTTCAGACTGTAAAGCATTTGCTGCCATTACTCAGATTTGCCATTGTAGCACCAAATCCGACATACATCATGCAGAAACTATTGGGCATGACTGTATTCAAATAAAATGTATTTAGTAAATCAGCTGACAAGTCAAATTCTGCTCAAGTCTAATAGGCTGGTGAAAATTGCTAAGAAAACCAAAACTGCCAATAGAAAAAAAAAAGACATGTCTATCAATATTCCCAGCCTGTCTCTCTCCCTAGTGGAGCAGAGCTCTGGGGAAGTGGGGCTCCAGGACATATTGGTGGGGTCCTCTGCCCAGGGAGGTCAGGTTAGCATTATGGTAACCTCTGGAACCTGGTGGCTGAAAAAAGAGTTAAGATATAAAGAAGAACAAACTGTTGACTAATCATGAACCTAAAGACTTGGATATGGCATATAAAGATTTGGGGTCTCTGTTTTAGAAATACCTAGTAGGGGAGGCGGAGCCAAGATGGCAACTGGAATGCAGCAGCACCCATGGACTCTGACATCAGCTGCTAGAAAGCCTTGAAATCCTGGCCTTTATCGGGACAAGCAAGGAGGCATTCTGAAGGTAGACCAGGGAGGTGATTATAATTCAATTTGGGTTAAAAATTAGAGCAAAAAGAAAGGGAATTTCTTGATTATTTCTCTCAGCCCTCCCTCTCCCCATAACCAGACCCCAGGGGTAGGGAGCTGCTGCTAGTAGGCTCCCCATGGAGCTCCTTTCTTTACCAAGATTCCTGGCCCACCAGGGTGCCATTAAACCCTGCTTCCAAATTTCTAGGCTATTTCTGTTGTTCCTCTGAGTACTTAGACCCATTCAAGTGACAATTAGCTAATCAAGCAAGCCTCACCCAGCCTGCTTGAAAGTTTTTCCTTTTCACATTTGTTTTGTATTGTGTTTTCTTTCTCAATCAGTTGTCTAGACTAAATGTACATAGGTTAACAGGGAGCTGTCCAATCTGTAGACCCACTGCTTGGGCTTTTTACTATATTCTATTTTACAAATACTATTATATATACATATATATCCCTTCCCCCCCTCAGATGACCAAAATTAACTCTTAGTATACTTTTCATTGCTAGATGACAAGAATTATTACCCAGTGAGAGAAACTTGTCTCACTTTTCATACCTCCTCTATACACTATCGCCCTTCTCCCACCTCCAAGCCAATTAAAAAAAAAAAATATATATATATATATATATATATATATATACAACTCCCCTTTCACTGATATATTTTTTTCTGTTTCCTTTTTTTCTTTTTCTCTATTCCCCCCCCCCCCCGTCTTCCTTTCTCCGTTCCTCCTTCCTCTGCATTCTGGATTCACTGATACTTATTTGTGAACTGTTTCAGGGAAGAAGGCAGACTCAGAGCATGTGTGTCTCTGCTCTACTTCCCCTTCCCCTTCCCCTCTTGCTACCCCTAGAATCTACAGTGGACAATAGATTTGCATAATTGTCTATTCCTGCTATCCCTTTTTTCCTTTCTCTTTCTTTTTCATTTAGATTTGGTTGCTATTTTTTCTTGAACTGGAGACATTGTGGGACTAACTGGTATTGGTTAAACTGCTTCAGTCATTGCTTTAGTTACTATTGTAATTTCTGAGGGTAGTGATTGCATTTGTCATAAAGGTATTTAGTAGAGTGTGGCTTGTACATAAAACAAAGCAACTGAGGAACATCAGAACATAAAAATAAAAAACACATTAAAAATGGGTAGATCAAGAGCAAATAAAACAGCTAATACAATGAATGAAGACAAGAGCCTAGGAGAAGCTACAAATCAGCCAGAAGTAAGCATAGATAAGAAAAGCATGCAAGCAATAATAAATTTATTAATCACAGAAATGAAAACAACTTTGGAGGAAAGGAATAGCAGTATTAGGGAAACAACAGATGAGACCCTCAAGGAAAATACTAACTACCTTGAGGCAATTAGAGAACTGAAAGCTGAAATAGCTGTAATGAAGAAAGCAGCTGAGGGAAGGAAAAGCAGACTAGCAGAAGCAGAAAACAGAATTAGTCAGACAGAGGATGAGCTACAGAAAACTAAGAAAGAGGTTAAAAAGCTCAAAAAGAGATTGAGAGACACTGAAAACAACAACAGAGACATATGGGATGATCTCAAAAGAAGTAACATTTGTATAATTGGCCTACCAGAGGAAGAAAGAGAGGAAGGGGAAGCAAGCATTCTAGAGGAAATTATAGAAGAGAACTTCCCAGACCTGAACAACAGAAAGGACATTAAGATCCAAGAGGCTCAGAGAGTCCCAAACAGAATCAACCCAGACCTGAAGACACCAAGACACATCATAGTCACAATAAAAAGAAGTAAGGGTAAAGAAAGGATCCTAAAGGCTGGGAGAGAAAAACAAAAAATCACATACAGGGGAAAACCTATAAGACCATCAGCATACTTCTCTACCCAAACTCTAAAGGCCAGAAGAGAATGGCAAGATATCTATTGAGCCCTGAATGAAAAAGGGTTTCAACCAAGGATAATATATCCTGCTAGACTTTCATTCAGACTAGATGGAGTCATCAAAACCTTCTCAGACAAACAACAGTTAAAGAAAGCAACTATCACCAAACTGGCCCTGAAAGAGGTTCTAAAAGACCTCTTATAAACAAGAACATCACTATAATACTTGCAACATATCACATAAAAACTTGTTGAACAATGGCACTACAACACATTAAATCCATAATATCAGTAAATGTCAATGGCTTAATCTCACCCATCAAAAGGCACAGAGTGGGAGGATGGATCAGGAAACATAACCCAACCATATGCTGCTTGCAAGAATCCCACTTGACCCAACAAGATAAACACAGACTTAAAGTGAAAGGATGGAAAACTATCCCACAGGCTAATGGACCACAAAAAAGGGCAGGAACAGCTATTCTCATCTCTGACACAATAGATTTTAAATTAAATAAAGTAATAAAATATAGGCAAGGTCATTACATAATGATTAAAGGATCAATCAGCCAAGAAAATATAACATCTATGCACCCAATGAGGGACCATCTAAATACATCAAACACCTTCTCAAAGAACTTTAAAAATACATCAATAGTAATACAATAATAGTGGGAGACTTTAACACCCCACTCTCACACTTAGACAAATCAATAAAACACAGAATCAACAAAGAAACAAGAGAATCAATTGAAGAGATGGACAGACTAGACATCTTGGACATTTTCAGAGCTCTTCACCTCAAAAAATTGGAATACACATTCTTTTCAAATCCCACAACACATACTCAAGCATACACCACGTTAGGCCACAAAGACAGCATCAATAAATTCAAGAGCATTGAAATCATCCCAAGTATCTTCTCAGACCACAGTGGAGTAAAACTAACATTTAACAACAAACAGAAAATTATTAAAATTCACAGAATCTGGAAACTAAACAACATACTGCTTAAGAACCACTGGGCCAGAGAGACACTCAAACAGGAAATGCAAATGTTCCTGGAAACAAATGAAAATGAAGACACAACCTATCAAAATATTTGGGCCACAGCTAAAGCAGTACTGAGAGGGAAACTCATAGCCATACAATCACATATTAAACAACAAGAAAAAACCCAAATAAACAACCTTACTGCACACCTTAAGGACTTAGAGGAAGAGGAACAAAGGAACCCTAAAGCAACCAGAAGGACAGAAATCACTAAATTTAGAGCAGAAATAAACAACATCAAAAATAAGAGAACCATACAGAAGATCAATGAAGCCAAATGTTGGTTCTTTGAAAAATTACACAAGATTGACAAACCCCTGGCCAGACCCACTAAACAAAAAAGAGAGAAGACTCAAATTCATAGAATTGTAAACGATAGAGGAGATATCACAACTGACACCACAGAAATCCAGAAAATCATGCGAGACTTCTATGAAGAACTATACACCACCAAGCTAGAAAATCTGGTGCAGTTTTGGAAGGGCATATGCTTCTAGGAATTCTTCCATTTCTTCCAATCACAGACAAAGAAATTGAAACTGTTATTAGGAATCTCCCCAACAACAAAAGTCCTGGACCAGATGGCTTCAAGGAATACTAAAGCAGAAACAAACCAATGGGACTACATCAAATTGAAAAGCTTCTGCACAGCCTAAGAAACTATCACACAAAGAGACCCCTCACAGAATGGGAGAAGATCTTCACATGCCAAACATCAGACAAGAGACTAATCACCAAAATATACAGAGAACTCATCAAACTTAGCACCAAAAAAGCAAATGACCACATCCAAAAATGGGCAGAGGATATTAATAATACATTCACTTCAGAGGAGATCCAAAAGGCTGACAAACATATGAAAACTGTTCCAGGTCGCTGATTGTCAGAGAGATACAAATTAAGACAACATTGCAATACCACCTCACTCCTGTGTGAATGGAATACATCAAAAAGGACAGCAGCAACAAATGCTGGAGAGACTGTGGGGACAGAGGAAGTCTTTTGCATTGCTGGTGGGAATGTAAATTGGTCCAGCCTCTCTGGAGAGGAGTCTGGAGAACTCTTACAAAGCTAGACATAGACCTTTCATATGACCTAGTAATTCCTCTCCTGGGGATATACCCTAAAGATTCCATAATGCCCAACCAAAAAGATGTGTGTACATCTATGTTCATAGCAGCACAATTCATAATAGCTAAAGTCTGGAAGGAACCCAGGTGCCCAACAGCAGATGAGTGGCTGAGAAAGCTGTGGTACATATATACAATGGAATACTATGCAGCTATTAAGAAAAATGAGCCCACCTTTTCTGACCCATCTTGGACAGAGCTAGAAGGAATTATGTTAAGTCAGATAAGTCAGAAAGATAAATATGAGTATGGGATGTCCCCACTCATCAACAGAAGTTGAGAAAGAATATCTGAAAGGGAAACTAAAAGCAGGATCTGATTAAATCGATAGCAGGGCACCAATCTAAAAACACTGTGGTGAAGGTGAGGGTGGCCATTGGGCTAACCGGCACGGTGGAGGGTGGGGGGTTAGGGGTGGGTGGCGGGGATGGGAAACATTTTTTTGGTGCTGGGAGTGGTGTTTATGTACAATCCTATTAAAGTGTAAACATTATATAAACCACTATTTAATTAATATCAGAGACGAAAAACTGATGATATGTCTAGAACTTCTTAAAACACAGACTGAGTCTTTTAAATACATAGGCTGTCTTTGATATGTTCTCTCCCAAAAGCCTAGACCAGGGAGAACAGAAGCAACCAACAACACAGCTATATACAAGATGCTGGGTACTATATCCCAAACCCTATCAAAGGGACTTTCCAAAATTAACCCTATCACCAATTAATGTGATGATAACAATACCCATCCATTGTCTTCTTGAACCCTAAGACAACAGGAACCTCACATTTCCACTATAGAGCCTATATTTCCCCCAGTCCTGGAACCTTAGGGTGGGACCCACTTTTCTGCATGCTGCTCTCAATTCAAATAAAATCATATAGCATCCGTGGATCGCAACCTAATCAACACAATGAGTGCCACCCCAGCATTCTTCACTTCAGACTGTGACCACAGACTTCAGTTGTGGAATGACAACCCTTCAGCCTCATCAGTCGGGTGAGACCTTTCCTTTCATAGTATTCTCTAATTCCACTCCAGGTGTTCCACTCTCCAATAAAGTCCCCAAACCTAGATATAGTCCAGGTCCCCTAAGATAGAGCATAGGTTTACACGTGCCCATAAACTAGGGGAAAAATATATACCTGAAAGCAGAAGTACACAAGAGCATGCAGGGAATGCCCCCAACACTTCATCTGCACTATTACAGTCTTTAGGTTCATGATTGTTCAACAATTTGTTTGGTTTTGTATGTTAACACTCTTTTCAGCCACCAGGTTCCGGATGGTGAGCAGACTTCCCTGAACAGACGACCCCATCAATGTGTACTGGAGCGTCACTTCCTCAGAGCCCCACCCTACTAGGGAAAGAGAGAGATCGACTGGGAGTATGGATCGACCAGTCAACGCCCATGTTCAGTGGGGAAGCAATTACAGAAGCCAGACCTTCCACCCTCTGCAACCCACAACGACTCTGGATCCATACTCCCACAGAGTGGGAAGGCTATCAGGGGAGGGGGTGGGATGTGGAGATCAGGTTATGGGAATTGTGCAGAATTGTACCCCTCTTATTCTATGGTTTTGTTAATGTCTCCTTTCTTAAATAAATAAAAAATAATAATAAAAGAAATACCTAGTAGGTCTTCTTTTTAGTTATATTCCAAGGTTCTCATGACTTCACTAGTTTTTGCTCGAGCCTGACATCTGATATGCAGGTGGACCCACGTTATTGTCTGGGGAGATGATATCATGGCTGGAAAAAGGGCTAGAAAGCTGGATCAGGGAAAGAGTACCTCCCAAATATGGGAAAGGTGTATAAATATTGTTGACTGTAGGGAGCCGGGTGGTAGAGCAGCAGGTTAAGCTCACATGGCGTGAAGCACAGGGACTGGAGTAAGGACCAGTTTGAGCCCCTGGATGCCCACCTGCAGGGGGGTCACAACACAGGTGATGGAGCAAGTCTGCAGGTGTCTATCTTTCTCTCCCTGCATCTGTCTTTCCCTCCTCTCTCCATTTCTCTCTGTCCTATCCAACAATGACAACAGCTATTGTAACAACAACAATAATAACCACCACAACAATACAAAATATTGTTGATTGTAAACCCCATCAATTTGATCTGATCTGGGGCACATATTCAACATAGGAACCTATGTAACCTCTGCATTCCTGTAGTTCTCATCTCACATTCTGTGGTCACCAGTAGGAATGTTCCAGGTTGCATGAATGTCAGGACCCATCTTCCTTAGGTAATAGGTAGAATATGTTCTCTGACCTCCCTCTGGAGAATGGAACAGTCTCTACCATTGTTGATACACATTGAGGGCAAGGTCCTATGGGGGCCCCCAAAGGGATTCATTATGTTGTTCTTGATGGAGATGACCAGTGACAATGGAGAGAGGGATCTATTCGAGGTCTAGGCAGGATTAAGTCTGTGTGGGAGTCCCTATGGATTGATTTGTCAATGCCCATGTTCAGCAGGGAAGCAATTACAGAAACCAGACCTTCCACCTCCTGCACCCCATAATGATTCTGGGTCCATACCCTCAGAGGTATAGAAAATAGGAAAGCTATCAGGGGACAGGATGAGATATGGAGTTCAAATGGTGGGAATTGTGTGGAATTGTACCCCTCTTATCCTATGGTCTTTTCAGTGTTTCCATTTTATAAATAAAAATTATTAAAAAAGAGAAAAGAAAAAAACGTAGTTTGGTAGCTGGTTTGGGAGAGATAGAAGGACTGGAGTGAAAAAATAAATGCAAGGAAGTTAAGGATACTCTCCTCTTACTGTTTAACATCTCTCATTTTTTTTTCTTGATCCTCCTGAATTCCTCAATCTTGTCAACATAGGAAGCATGAACATATTTTCTCACTTTACCTACAATCTGTTTTTTGTCATTAAGGAAGGACAGGTGTTCATATTCAACCCATGGCTCCTCTGCCCTTGGGGTTGATAGATACACATTTCAGAAACTCTTTTCACTATGACACTAGGGGTTAATGAAACCTTATCATTCTTGTCTGTTGCTGGCATCCATCTAACAGTCCCCTGAGTATGTTATATGTCAGTGTAATGCTTCTCAGTGTGATCTATGGTACCAGCACAGGTGGGGGAGGTGACTGAGAATATTTTCCCATTCTAAGCTGGAATTGTAGAAACCTGCAAACACTCCCATCTGGTACAGAAGCTCATTTTTTATGCCTCCCAATTCTTAACATATTCCTTTCCATTATGAAGGTAGCAGAAATACATCATTATTATGGTTCCAACTCAGATGAGGACAGAAGAGGAGAAAGTGCAGCGTGAGAGGAAAGGTTGCAGTCAGTATCTGTGGGTATCAGGCCTCTAAGTAGGATCAGCATATTTTGACCAGCATATCACTTGTCCTTTTGAACCCTAACTTCTAAAACTATATTAATGTCTGGATTTTGGACTCTATTTTTGACTTGGGGTCTTGGAATGGGAATATATGGAAGAGTAGTTCCATGAAGTGATGGTAGAACACTGTGGCCCATGAATCTGAACCTTTTAATACTATTTTTAAAATATGTATTTTAAATTTTTATTAGTTATTTAAGAATTATTAACATGATTGTAAGATTACAGAGGTACAATTCCACACACTTCACACCACCAGAGTTCCATGTCCCATCTCCTCCACTAGAAACTTCCCTATTTTTTTTTTTAAATAAACTAATGATTTAATAATGATCAACAAGACTGTGGGATAAGATGAGTACAATTCCATACAATTCCCACTACAAGAATTCTGTATCCCATCCCCTCCACTGAAAGTTTCCCTATTCTTTACCACTCTGGGAGTATGGATTAAAGATCTTTATGGAGTACAGAAGGTGGGAGGTCTGGCTTCTGTAATTGCTTTTCTGCTGGACATGGGCGTTGTCAGGTCGATTCACACTCTCAACCTATTTTCGTTTTTTCCTACTGGGGCAGGGCTCTGGAGAGGTGGTGTTCCAGGACACATTAGTAAGGTCATCTGCCCAGGGAAGTCAGGTTGGCATTATGTAGCATCTGTAACTTGGTGGCTGAAAAGTATTAAGATAAAAAGCAGAACAAATGGTTTAATAATAAAAAATCTAAAGGTAAGAGTATAGCAGATGAGATTTAGGATCTTCATGTTGGAAGAAGCTAGGGAGTCTATTTTTGCTATATTCCTATGGGCCCATAACTTTACTAATTTTTGCCTTGGCCAGACAGCTAACATGCAGGTGGTCTAAAAGTATTGTCTGGGAGGATTGTGTCAGAGTTGGGAATAGGACCAAAAAGCTGGATCAGGACAGAGACTAGTTCCCAAATATGGAAAAATATGTAAATACTTTTAACTGTAAACCCTATCAATCTGACTCAGGGCCCATGTCTATTTGTTTTAACACAAGAGCCTGTGTAATCTCAGCATCCCGAAAGTTCTGAGATCTCATTTCATGGTCATAGTTAGGAACATTCTAGGCTGAACTGATTTCATTCAGATCCATCTTCCTTGAATGGCAGGCAGAGTATATTGACCCTGCCTCCCTTGAGAGAGTGGGGTGATTTTTACCACTGTTATTATACATTAAGGGCAAGAATTTATGATGTTGGTGGTATAGAGAAGGATCTGTTAGAGGTTTAAGACCTTCATATCTGTGTGGGGAATCCCAGGATTCCCTGACTAGGACCCTGGATGATTTGGTGGCATGGTAATGACCAAAAAGGCCATTATTAGAGTGTGCCAGTCTCTTGCCCTTATCCAGCTTTTGTAATCCTTACTTTATCTGACAGGGTAACCTCAGAGTGATTAAGGAAACTTCCTTATTCCTTATCTGTCTCTGGGAGTATGGACCAAAATTCTTTATGGAGTACAAAAGGTGGAAGGTCTAGCTTTTGAAATGGGTTCTTCACTGGATATAGATGTCGGCAGACTGATCAAACCCCAGACTGTTTCTGACTTTCCCTAGTTGGGTAGGGCTCTGGAGAGTTGAGGTTCCAAGAGACATGGTGAGATTTTCATTTGCAAATTAGTGGTGAAAGGCAGTATGATATAAAGCAAATTATTCAATAAACAGGAACCTAAAGGCAGGAATAGAGTAAATGAAACTACGCACCTTCATGTGGGAAGAAGCTAGGAAGTCGATTTTAGATGTATTCCACGTGGCCCATGACTGTTTAGTAATTTTTGCTTGAGCCAAATAGTTAACATGCAGGTGGACTAAAAGATTTGTCTGGCAAGATGATGTCATAGTTGAGAAAAGGACTAGAAAGCTGGAGTTGCTCTCAAATATGATAAAATATGTAAATCCCATTAACTGTTAAACCCCAGGATCTGATCTAGGGCTCGTATCTATTCATATTTAGGACAGGAGCCCTGTCAGTCTGAGCTCACAGTCCATAGTCACAGCTAGGAACATTCTAGGTTGCACTCATTTCAGGACCAATACTTCTCAAGTGGCCGAGTAGGCTGATCAAGCCTCCCTTTGAAGAGTGAGGCAGTCTCTTCTATTGCTGCTCTAAAGTAAGGGCAAGGCCCTGGAGAGGCCCACAAAAGGTCTTATAATGATGTTTCTGATAGAAGTGACCAGTGTTGTTGGAGCAAGGGATATATTAGAGGTTTGAGTCTATCATATCTTTGTGGAAATCCAAGGATTCCCTGACTAGAGTCTCAGATGATGGGGTGGCCAGGTCTTGACCAAAGAAGCCATCATTAAAATGAGTTATCTCTTGCCCTTATGCAGCTTTTGTAGTCCTTAATTTACTGGATATGGTTAGATTTAAAGTATTTTATTTTATTTTTTATTATTAGATAGAAGCTGAGAAAAATTGAGAGGAGAGAGGGACATAGAAAGGGAAAGAGACAGAGAGACAACTGCAGTTCTTCACTACTCATGAAACTTTCCCGCTACAGCCTGGGACCATGGGTCCTTGCACTCTGTAATGTGTTCACTTAACCAGGTGTTATACCATCTGGCCCCAAGATCAGACTTTCTTGTACCCATATCTAACTTAATGCTCTTCTTTCTCCCTACCTTTAGTGGACTTCATGAGGTCATATAGACCTTGGGTTCATCTGGCTTCTCACTGAAATCTAAGAGTAGTTAGTTCTAAGAAAGGGATAAAGACATACTTTCTGGTAATCTATATGTAATTTCAAATTACACTGAATTATAATATGCAAATAGAAAAATGTACAGGGAGTTTAGTGTATATTTTAGTTTTTATTAATTTAGTATTTATGTTATTAGGATAAGTGCAAAAAATTCAGAAAATTATTAAGATCCATGCAACCCTCTTGTTTTTTGTTCTAGGCACTGCTCTGGCATTTTGATATTGTAGACTATGCATGATGTAGCTCATTATCATAGTTTAGAGTAACGTAATCATACCCAGTATTATATATGTCTGATTTTGCTTTCATTGCTATGTTTGTGTGTGTGATTCACATTCTTCCATTTAATTGCTCTTTCTTCCTTCCATTCCTTTTTGCGGGAAGTGTGAGGCTGAGGTTGAGCATGGTGTGGACCTCCGATGAAATAGATGCCTGGTGGTACAGCCACCCAGTCAGACTCCCCCACCTGGAGTCGAGCAGGGGGGGCCTAAGCCTCCAGGATTCTGTCCCCCATCAGACTCCCTTGCCCCACAAGGACCCCACATTCTCTAAGCACAAAGGTTCACTTCCTTGTTCTCAAACCGGTTAGTCCACTTACTCAGCTACTAGAAGCCCCTCACCTCTTCCCTGTATCCCATTCTTCTGACCACATATGGCTCGATACCCCCTGCCCACACATAGACCCCCCCTCCGTGTGCCCGCTGATAATCTCACTTCCTCATCCCCGGAACTAGCTAGACCACCCGCCCAAGGGTTACTGGAAAAACCCTCATCCTTACCATATTAGGTATAAACAAACTGCTTCCTCCTACGACCCTTTGCATCCCCTTACTACCCTTTAAAAACTTTGTTCTGCCACTCAATAAATGGGTTATCCGCTGCCATAGTCCCCTGGGGTGATCTTTGGTCTCCTCTCTTGTGGCAGGTTGCAAAGAGGTACCCCAACGTGCCCACTCCTGCTGCCTTGGGACAAGTTCTTATCTGCACCCTTCTCCGGTGGCAAACAGGACGGTCATGCAGCTAGGGCTGGACCCGAGATAGGCCCCCCAAGAGAGCCCGGCACCTTTTATTTTATTATTATTATTTTTTTAACCAGAACACTGCTCAACTCTGGTTCTGGCTTATGGTGGTATCAGGGATTGATTCTAGGACTTAGAAGCCTCAGGCATGAGAGTCTTTGGATAAGTACTGTGCTATCTACCCTGCCCTAGCTGTATATCATTTATCCTCACTGTCGTATAATATTGCATTATATTATTGATTACAGTTTGAGTAATTATGCTATCAACACTCTAGTGCTCATCTTTTAATATATGTGGATCACAATGTTGCTATTTTATATATATGTATATGTATACATACATATATATATCTCACTTTTCACATATCTATCTATAGGGACAATACCTAGAATTGGAATAGTTTGTGTGATTGGATAAGCACCTGCTCAGCTTTGATAATGTTTTCTAAGAGTGTTTGTAACAATTTACCTATCATTGATAATATGGAAAGCTCTTGATTGCTTCACATCTACAACTGGAGTGTTGTTGTTTTTTTTTTTTTTTTTCTATTTTAACTATGGCAATGAACTGTTATGAAATGGCACTGTGTTATTTGTATTTTCTTCAAAAATGTGCACAATTTAGATGCAATAAAGTGCATATGTCTAGAGTATATAGTTTGATAATCTTTGGAAAGGTCAACACAATAACATAACAATAACTTACTTTGTTATTGATACATTTATTAATGAAACCTTAAAATATATTATATTTTCCAGAGACTTCCTTCTTGTCCCTTCTTAATCAATACCTGCCCTTTATTCTATCATAAAGAAGTTCTCTAACTTCTTTATGATAGAATAGTTTTAGAATTTCATGGTGTTGGAAGCATACAATATGTGCTTTTTTGTGTTTGAGTTTTTTTTTTTCCTTAATTCAGTGTTTTTGACATCCATTCATCTTACATTTAACAGTAGTACTTTTACTGCTGTGTAATACTAATTATTCATTCTAAATTTGGTGGACATTTGGTTGATTTCCAGTGTCTAGCTATTGTGACTAAAACTGCTATTAAGTTCATTCTTGCTTAAGGCTGCATGTGGACATATCTTTTCATATTTCTTGAATAAATACACCTAGCAGGAGAATAACTGGGTCATAGAGTAGGTATATATTTAACTTTGAAAGAAACTGTAACTGTTTTTACATGGTGATTGTTCTATTTTACAACAATGTATGGGAATTTTGGTTGCTCTATGACCTACCAAATATTCAGTGTTGTCACTTCTTATTTTAGTCATTTTAATGGAGGTTTAGTGGCATCCCATTGTGCTTTTATTTACCCTTACCCTAGTGAATAAGAATGATAAATTTTTATTGAATTATATATTCATTTTATTCTGTCTATCTTACAGATCTACTATTTTGTGTATATCTCTTATTAGTATATATTAACATGCACAAAGGTTTATTATATTAATTTATCTTTCTCTATATAAATATATCTAAAGACTTATATGTTGTATATTTTAGATATAAGCTAATTATTAGGTATATGCAATGTAGTATCTTTCCTTCCAGCTTGTGGATTCCTCATTCACCTTTTCTCTTCTTTTTTCTCCTTCCTCTTCTCTCCCACAACCCCCTTGCCCCTTGCTGGAGAGAATGAATCTGTGACCTCGTGCATGTGCCACAATTTACTGGATGCCACAGTAAATTTTTTCATTCTTTATTTTAGGGAGAGAGAGGAAGGAAAGAGAATAAAGCAGACAATGGTAGGGACTGCCCCAGTCCCTGAAAGGAGGCGGGGGGGTATCCTGCCCTGCCACTCAAGAAAGACTGGTCCTGAAATGAGTGCAGCCTGCAAGCTTCCCAGCTATGACCATGGCTGTGAGCTTGAATGGGGGTTAGAGGTTACACAGGCTCTGGTGCGAAATATTTATCTATATATGCCCTGAGTCAAGTGGATGGAGGTAAATAGTTAATTTTATTCACAAAATTTTCTAAAGGAAAAAAAAATAACCAATTAAAAAAAGGCAAGTAAGACAAACAGGGTAAAATGGTCTTATTAGGCAAAATCTTAGGAGCAATAAAGAGTTTTATATTAAATTAAGCCATTTGTTGCAGTGTTTTGGTTTAGGTTCTCTTTGCTATACCCAATGGACCTTAAAAGCCCTTATTTCATGTAGTGAGAAAAAAAAATCAAGATCAAATCTAACATGTTCCACAGTGACATCTGTCAGAAATAGTTGAGTGTTCAGCCAAACAAGTGTTTTGTTCTGAATTAAGATCTCTGGTTGTAAAAATATAGGAATATGACATAGGGGTGGGGGTGGTCTAGATGTTTTATCTAATGCCCCTGAATTCTAGAGAAGTTCTGAACTTGTAGAAGTAGCCCACTACTCTCTGTTAAGAGCCCCTACTGCTACCCAACAAGGGGTAGGAATCAAGAGCCCTTTCCTCCAGAAGGGCATAGTTACCCTTAGGAGCTGACCTACTTCCTCTACCAGCTGCTAGACTTAATACACCGCATTAAATTGAACCATAATCCATCTGGGGATGTGCTGAATGTCAAAAAGAAGGAAAAAAGCTATACCTAAGGGTATTAAATGACCTAGATGTCTATCAAATTGGATAGTGAGTGTGCCTTTAGCGGATAGAACTTAAAATGGGGTAAGTGATATAGATATAAAAACCCTAGATATAACCCTTGGGCAGTTGAAAACTTGCTCTTATGGTGATTCTTAGAAGTCTGGAAAAAGCAAATGCCCATAATGAGTAGTGTTTAAATGCCTGAGTTTTTGTAGCAGATAGAAAAAGGAGGAATTAAAAGGAGCATTTCGTGTGTATGCTGGGATAGATTATTGTCTGGGGCAAAAAAAAAAAAAGAGAGAATAAAAAAAGTCATAGGATTATGTTCTACCAGAAGACATTGGGGACACACATTCATTAAGGTTACCAGAAATGGATTTACTAAGAAGTTCAAATGTTGCCCTTCTCTGCAGACTAGAGCTAATAACTAGAGAGGCTGATACCAATTTGGAGTTATTAATAGCTGCCGGTGGTGGTGCACTAATAACTGCCTTCTCTCCTCACAAAGCAACAGAGGTCATGTGGAGAGCTTAGCCATCAGAATTGATCAGAAGTGGGTGTGTGTGCTGGTGTGAGTGTGGGTATGGGTGGTGAGAGTGGGTAGAGAAGGTAGTAAGCCGAAAGACCTAAAGAAGTTGCCATTAAGTAGCTAATCAAATACCCTGATGAGAGCCCCAGATGATGGGGCAGCCAGGTATTGACCAAAAAGGACATCATTAAAGTAAGCCATCTCTTGCCCTTATCCAGTTTTTGTAGTTCTTACTTCATCTAATGATGTTAGACTCAAAGTGATTGAGAGAAGTGAAGTAAGGGGTAGGAGAGGAGGATATCTAGGCCTAAGTAGTAAGTATTTGATTAAGTACTTAGTGGGATCTTCTTTAGGTCTTTCTGCTTGCTTACTGAACTTATTGAGTGTAAGTCTAATCACAGTAGACTTTTGAACACTTTTACTTTCAGTTACATATATTTGCCCTGTCCCTTAGGCCCAGTCTATATCTAGGGTCTGTAATTTTATTAGGAAAATGTGCCATTTGAAATACAACTAGGGAGTCACATGTTAGGAAAGGTCTCACCAGATTATTGGAGCTGGAGGGTTGACATCTCAGGCTTGGCATACAGTCCAAAGTAAAATGTCGCATGGTGGTACTGGTTGCATTGATTTAGCTGAGGTCAGCAGAAGTAGTATCTCAGGGGAGGTGATCAAGATGAGAAGCATGAAGAAATACAAGTAAAGTCCAGGAATGGGAGAAATACATATTTTAAAGAGAATGAGAAAGATTCCTTGCTATCTTAAAGATTAATAAGGCAACAGATAATTATTATTAGAACAAAGTTGTTTAGCTTGGTTTACTTTGAAAATCACAGTTAGGATTTACAGTAACCTCAAGCATAGATCAACTAGATCCCCCCAGGTTATTTTATAGAAATTTTACAGTCTTGTGCTCTACAGTTATGCTTATGATCTATTTTGAGTTAATAATATATCTGAAAAGTGTAAAGTCTAAATTAACGATTATTCATCCTGTCTTTCACCTGGCTAATACTTCTTTTCTCCATTGAGTTTCCTTTTCTCTACAAGCCACATTTTTTTTTTGCTTTTTTTCTGAACTCTGTATTCTGTTCTATTGAGCTATTTTCTTTCTTTTTTTTTCTTTGCTTCTTTCTGTCCTTTTTGTTTTTTCTTCTTTTTTCACCAATATCATGCTGTTTTGGCTATTGAGAACTAGGTAGTCTTGGCAATTCTGGATCTTTTGACTGCCACATATGTTTTAGATATACTTTCTTCATAATCTCAATATAACATGCTGGAATTTTGATTGGAATTGCGTTGAAAGTATAGATCAGGTTGAGAAGAATTGATACCTTGTCAACATTGAATATTCATCTCTATGAATATGGGCTCTATGAGTATTTATTTAAGTATTCTTTGATTTCTTTCAGTGAAGTATTGTAGTTTTACTTTTAGGGAAAAATAGAGCAACAGTTTATTGTTTTACTTAGACATTTGCCATTTTATTGATCTTTATTATTTCTTTTTCTAGCTTCTATCTAAAGAACTCTCATTAAACATTTTGGGGATTGAAAGGTGGCTCAATTTTAGAACGCATGTTTGATTGCATAAAACCTTGGGTTAGATGTATAGTACTGCATAAAATGCTAGAGTGGTCAAAGCGTATGTCCAGCAAAGAAGCAATTACAGAAGCCAGACCTCCCACCTTCTGCACCACATAAAAATCTTTGGCCTATACACTCAGAAGGATAAAAAGTAGAGAACTTTTCAATGGAGGGGATGGGATGCCAAATTCTGGTGGTGAGAATTGTGTGGAATTGTACCCCTATTATCTCATAATCTTATTGATCATTATTAAATCACAAATAAAAAATTTTAAGTATTAAAATAATATTGTGATACTTTGGTCTCTCTCTTACACAATATGTAAAAAAAATAAATAATCCTCATACAATTATTCGAAAGCTATCCAGCTGGAAAATAATTATCTTAAGTTTCCTTTGTTTTTATGCATTTCTTATACTTTTCTTTTTTAATATATTTTTAAAATTTTTGTTATCTTTATTTATTGGATAGAGACAGTGAGAAATCTAGAGGGAAAGGGGAGACAGAGAGGGACAGAGACAGAGAGATACCTGCAGCAGATCTTTACCACTTATAAAGCTTTCCCCTTACAGGTGGAGACTACTCAGGGACTTGAACCCGGGTCCTTGAGCACTGTAATGTGTGCACTCAACCAGGGGTGCCACTACCCAGCCCCACATTTCTTATACTTTTCACATTGTTATTAGCTATTATGTTATCTCCCCTATACCCTTAATCAATCATTGTTTCTTTATATTTTTATCCCCAGAACTAAACTCTTTTTTTTCCTTCTGGTACCATAATAAAACAATGAAGACTTTCTTTTTAAAAATTTTTTTATATATTATTTTATTTTATTTTATTTATTTATTCCATTTTGTTGCCCTTGTTGTTTTATTGTTGTAGTTATTATTGATGTCGTTGTTGTTGGATAGGACAGACAGAAATGGAGAGAGGAGGGGAAGACAGAGAGGGGGAGAGAAAGACAGACACCTGCAGACCTGCTTCACTGCCTGTGAAGGGACCTGCCTGCAGGTGGGGAGCCGGGGGCTCGAACTGGGATCCTGACGCTGGTCCTTGAGCTTAGCGCCACCTGCGCTTAACCCATTGTGCTACAGCCTGACTCCCATTTATTTTTTTTATATCACACTCTTCAGGGCTTATAAAATTTGTTTCAATATATTGTCTTCCTGTTGTTTACAATGGATAATTATTATTGGTCTATCTTCACTTCCAGACTCTTTCCTATAACATACTTATTCTGATAGTGAAACATTTTAATTTTAAAATTTATGATTATTGTATTTTTTCATTTGAATATTTCCATTTTCTTCTTCATATTTTATTTCTTTCTGTAACTTTCTTGTTTTTTACTTCTGTATTTCATGTATATTAGAAATTGCTTAATGGGATATTTTTATGGTATCTGTTTCAAATCTCATGTTGTACAATTATAACCTTTTTAAAAACTGTCTGCTAGTACCAATTCATTTTATCCCTAGGTGAACTGGCTTTATTCTGGATCTTAATATGCTGAGAAATTTTGATATTACATAGTTTGAATATTATAAACCTTTATAAGTAACAATAAATAACACAAGTGTAATAATGATGATGTATTAAAAATTCTATGGATAACAAGTAGATGGTTCAGTGGTAAGACGCCTGGTTTGTATATAGAATACTCTGGCTTTCATTCTTGGTAACAAAAAAACAAGGACATGAGTAGAACTCCATGGATAATAGAACAGTGCTTAATTTTCTTACTCTCTTTCAGTAGAAAAATGGACTAGAGAGGTGACTCACTATTAGAGTGAGTTCTCTAGCACTGAATATTACACATATTTCTATAATGATTTATTTTTTAAATCAGGTAATCAGCTTGTTTAGGTACAGGCTGCACATTCCAAGCCCCCCTGCCTGAGAGTTGTGGTTCTAATGTTTATTCAGTTTCTAATACCTGAAGATTCCTGGGGTGACCTTTGAAATTATTTTCTTTATTATTATTATTATTATCTTTTTAAATTTATTCCATAGAGACAGCCATAAGTTGAGAGGGAAGGGGGTGATAGAGAGGGAGACAGAGAGACACCTTTAACTCCGCTTCACCACTCGAGAAGCTTTCCCACTGCAGGTGGGGAATGTGGGCTTGAACCTGGGTCCTTGCCATTGTAATATGTGCACTCAACTAGGTGTGCCACAACCCAGGCCCCCTGGAATTCTTTTAAATAGTTATGTGATGTCTCTTTCTTGATTTCTTCTCTCTATGATGCCTTTTCTGTTACTTTTCAAGTTTGGGGAATTTCCTCTTTTAATTATTACATTAGAAATCTGGATTATTATTCCTTTTTTCAGTCATGTATTTATTGATCTGCTCCTGCATCTAGATAAAAGCAGCAGAATAGAGATATTAAATAAAATAATTATGTTTGATCCAGCTTCTTGAGACCACAGGTTCATGGATTGTAAAGTGTGGCTCATATAATTGAAAAGTGTATAAAACTGAGAAACATGTGAAAAAATGCTCCAAGTCTCTGATTGTCAGAGAAATGCAAATAAAGACAACAATGAGATATCACTTCACTCCTGTGAGAATATCCTACATCAGAAAAGGTAGCAGCAACAAATGCTAGAGAGGTTGTGGGATCAAAGGAACCCTCCTGCACTGCTGGTGGGAATGTCAGTTGGTCCAACCCCTGTGGAGAACAGTCTGGAGAACTCTCAGAAGGCTAGACATGGACCTACCCTATGATCCTGCAATTCCTCCCCTGTGGATACATCCTAAGGAACCCAACACACCCATACAAAAAGATTTGTGTATAGCTGTGTTCATAGCAGCACAATTTGTTGTTTTTAAAATTCGGACGGCTCTTGCCGGGCGGGCTAGCTTCACGGCGGGTAACAGAGACGCGGAGACAACGGCTGGGCAGAGAAGCTGTATTTCTTTATTCAGGAACAACGATTCATAAACTAAGACAAATTAATCACCAAACAGAACTCTGCTGTCTCTTTGTGGCGGCACAAGCACTCTCTCTCTTACTCTCGAACTCAGGAACTCAGGAACCCTCCAACTCTGGCACTCTGGAACTCAGGAACCCTCTCTTACTCTGGAACTCTGGAACTCTCGTACTGGGGAACCCTCTGAAACTCTTCCACTGTGGAACTCTCTCTTACTCTCTAACTCTCGAACTCAGGAACCCTCTCTCGGGGTTCCTTGGGGCGGGGCCAAGCAGGCCCGCTAAATTAACAGGACTGATGCAATTCTCTTGGCAGGGAAGAACTACCCAATGTAAAGCATACAACAATTCCCCCTTTTCTTTTTAACTAAATGACTATAGTATCAAAGGTGTGGGGTGAACAGAAACCTATATCGTATAGGCATTTTTTAAAAAAGAAACTGGCACAAACTTTATCAGCTTAAAAAAAACATTTCTTGCCTCTGGGGGGCTACTTGCCTCGACGGGCATTTGCATGGGGGTGGGGAACGGCCTAGAGTCCCAAAGGCAGCTGGCTGCAACTTATTTACTATGAAACAAAACGTGTTATTAGCATATCTACTGCACAATCCAACGTTTCTAATAGAGAAGGAATTTGAGACTTTTACATATCAACAACGTCTTTTAACCTTTTGTTACACCCATTCAAGATGGAGACACACCCTAGGTGTGGGCTGGAGAGGAAACCTCAGGCATGAGAATAATTAGCATAGCCATTGTGCGATCTACCATTTCTAATAGAGAAGGTAGTGGAGAGTTTTACATATCAACAAGTCTATTTAACCTTTTGTTTAGCCTAACTTAGTTAAAATATATTGATTGTTAACTAATTTTTACCTCAGACTTTAAATGTAAGTTAATTTTATCTTTATGAGAATTACGTTGAAAACCTTTTTTATTTAACTTTGTCTAGTAAGAATTTAGCCTTAAAGTTACTGTTTACCAAACTTTAAACATACACATAAACATGGTCATTAATACACAAGGAGAGAAACCTTTGTTACGAAGACATGTCATTTTAAACACAAATTTAAATCTATACTGTCTTAGTTGTTGCGGGGGGGGGGGGGTTTCACCATCCGGAGGTGGCTTCCCGCGCAGCTTCACTTTTAGGAATTGCAGGTTGCGATCTCTGCACAAATCTCTGCGTACTCCAGCTTGTCTGTCTTCAGACCCGACCAGCGGCTGGAGATCTCGTGTGCCCAGTTTTGGCAGGGAGCCCGGGGGTCCGGGAGGCCCGGCATGATTCCAGAATTCATAGAAAGAGGGCAGGCAGGCCAGTTTTGTAGAAGACGTGGGCCTAGGTGCCCAGGGGTGACGGCCATGATAGGCCGTCACGGCCCTGCCCCATGGCCCTGCCATGTCTGCTGCCCTGTTTGCAGTGGCCGAGCAGCGTGGAGGGATCACGCGTCCAGTGCCCTGCGCCACGCGGTGGAGAGCCGGCTCCTGTGGGCTGTCCTCGGGCTCTTGTGTGTTGGCCTCGGGCTCCAGGGGCTCTTGTGTGCTGGCGTCGGGCTCTTGGGGCTCTTGTGTGCTGGCGTTGGCCTCTTGCGGGCTGCGGGGCTGCAGGGCTGCAGGCGCGGTGCGCGGGGTTGTCTGGGCGCAGCCGGCTGGCTGGCTGTTTAACCAGGTGGAAACAGCAGCTCCGCGCCTCGCCTCCTGCCCACTGGCCACTGGCTGTTCTGAGTTCGCCTGAGCGAGTGGGAACCACAGAGTGGTCCAGAGATAAATGTTCCAGAAACAGCAAAACAGTCTCGTGAAGAAAGAGCAGAGGCCTTTGGAGATCTCTTCACACGCAGAAGAGAAGGCCATAGTGCATAGGTAGCCAAATTGTCTTTACTTATCTGAGAGATGCGCAGGTCAGGTCCACGTGGGCGCCATTTGTTGTTAAAATTCGGAGGCTCTTGCTGGCCGGGTTAGCTTCACCGTGGGTAACAGAGACGCGGAGACAACGGCTGGGCAGGGAAGCTGTATTTCTTTATTCAGGAACAACGATTCATAAACTAAGACAAACTAATCACTAAACAGAACTCTGCTGTCTCTTTGCGGCGGCACAAGCACTCCCTCTTACTCTGTAACTTGGGAACTCTCCAACTCTGGAACTCTGGAACTCTCGTACTGGGGAACCCTCTGAAACTCTTCCACTGTGGAACTCTCTCTTACTCTGTAACTCTGAAAACTCTCGAACTCAGGAACTCAGGAACTCTCGGACTCAGGAACCCTCTCTCGGGGTTCCTTGGGGCGGGGCCAAGCCGGCCTGCGAAATTAACAGGACTGATGCAATTCTCTTGGCGGGGAAGAACTACCCAATGTAAAGCATACAACAATTCCCCCCTTTTCTTTTTAACAATTTGTAGTAGACAAAACCTGGAAGCAACCCAGGTGTCCAACAACAGATGAGTGGCTGAGCAAATTGTCTATATACACAATGGAATACTACTCAGCTATAACAAATGGTGACTTCACCATTTTCAGCCCATCTTGGATGGACCTTGAAAAATGTATGTTAAGTGAAATAAGTCAGAAACGGAAGGATGAATATGGGATGATCTCACTCTCAGGCAGAAGTTGAAAAACAAGATCAGAAGAGAAAACACAAGTAGAACCTGAACTGGAGTTGGTATATTGCACCAAAACAAAAGACTCTGGGGTCAGTGGGGGGGAGACTACAGGTCCAAAAAGGATGACAGAGGACCTAGAGGGGGTTGTATTTTTATGTGGAAAACTGAGTAATTCTATTTATGTACAAACTATTGTATTTACTGTCGAATGTAAAACATTAATCCCCCAATAAAGAAATTAAAAAAAGATATAAAGCAGAACAATTTATTTAATAATCATGAACCTAAAGGTAAGAATATAGCAGATGAGATTTGGGGTCTCCATTTAAAAAAATGCTAGGAAGTCTATTTTAGGTATATTCCAAAGGGCCCATGACTTTACTAATTTTTTCCTGAGCCTGGCAGCTAACATATAGGTAGATTCCTGTTGCCCTATTCCTGTGCTTGGAGAAAGCAGAACAAGTCAATACAAGAAGAAAGAAAGGAAGAAATAAAAAATAAAGGGAGGGAAGGACAGAAAAAAGAAAGAAAAAAATTAACCAGCCCTGGGAAATTTTCACACATTCTTTCTCTTTGAGCTTTAGGAATCCCCTTTTCTGCTTGCGCTGGACTGGGGAGCTTCCCTGGCACTCTGTCTGAAGCCTGGAGCACAATTCTGGATCTCAATTTGGTTTTAAGGCAGTTAGAATGCCAGAATAGTAAAAAGAGTTTGGTAGAATCTTGAATTCTTATCTTTTTAAATATCCTGCCTGCTGCTATTTACTTTTTGGATCCCTAGAATAACATTTTGTCAGGTTTTACAGCTGCTTTCAGTGGGAGAGACTTGGTGGACTGGACTATAATTCCTGTATTTCCTGAACTATAATTCCTGTATTTAATTTCATATTATAACAATTCAATATTTTGTTACTTTCAAGATGTCCTTTTGTCCTGAGATATTTTATTTCCTTTGCTCTCTTCTTTTAGTAGCATGTACTACTAATAAAATTTCTTCAACCAGTAAAAGCTTTGATTCTGCAAACAGGGTATGAAAGTAGAAGCCCCTTATAACTTAAATTTAACTTCCCCTTGAATAGACTTGACATTGTTTTTTATTTGCATTTTTTCAAAAGTCCATTGATTATTCTATAATCTGTCAATAGTATCAGAAATAGTAAAAAAATAAAATGAAGCCACCCATTTTTTCTTTATATACAGGTGTGTTTACATATACCTAGTGTTGATACACAAACTTAAAACATTTGAAAACTTTCATATGAAAACAGTTCATATCATTTGATATTGCATCTGCTGATCTCAACCAAATTAGTGCAAAAAGATATTACACTTCAGATTGTATCCAGAGACACCATGTCTGGGATATCAACCTTCTAGCTCCAAAAGTAGTGAGACCGTTCCTTTCCTAGCTCATAGGAATCCTTAATTCTATTTTGGGTGTCACATTTCCTAACAAAGTCACAGAACCTAGACCAGGGCTCATAAGATCAGGCCCATGTGCACATGTATCTGTAAGTTAAGGAAAAACATATACCTTAGAGTAAAAGTGTACAGTGGTCTACAGTGACTCAGTAAGTGCAGCAAGCAAGTAGAAAGACCTAAAAAAGACACCCTAAAATACTTAATCAGATAGTTTCTACTTAGACCTAGATACCTTCCTCACTCATTTCCTTTTTCACTTCCCTCAGTCACTCTAAGACTAACTTTGTAAGACAAGGCAAGGACTACAAAAGCTGGATACGTGTAAGAAACTGTCATACTTTAATGATGGCTCTCTTGGTCATTACCAGGCCACTTGATTATCCAGGGACCTACTCAGGGAATCCTGGGATTTCCACATGAATATCATGAGCCTAGACCCCTAGCAGATAGATCCCTCTCTCTACCATCAGTGGACATCTCCATCAAGAACAGCATCATGGACCCTCCTGTGGGCCTCTATAGGACCTTGTCCTCAATGTGGAACAACAATGCTAGGTACTGCCTCACTCTCTGAAGGGGGAGTGGGTCAACATACTCTGCCACTAGAAGAAGATTTGTCCTGAAATCAGAGTAGCCTAGAATGTTCTTAGCTATGACCATGGAATGTGAGCTCAGACCTACAGGGATGCAGTGGTTACACAGACTCATACTGAATATGGGTCCCAGGTCAGATTGATGGGGTTTACAATTAACGGTATTTATATACGTTTCCCGTACTTGGGAGCACTTCTCTTCCCGGATCCAGTTTCTAGTCTTATTTCCCACTCTGACACCATCTCCCCAGACAATACTTATAACCCACCTACATGTTAGCTGTCAGGCTTAAGTGGGAATTAATAAAGTCATGGGCTCCTTGGGATATACCTAAAATAGACTTTCTAGATTTTTCCAAAATGGAGACCCCAAATCTTATCTGCTGTATTCTTACCTTTAGATTCCTGATTAGTAAACTTTTTTTTTCTGTTTTATATCTTAATGCTTTTCAGCCACTGAGTTGCAGATGCTACCATGATGTCAACCTGACTTCTTTAGGATGACAACCTTACCAATGTGTCCTGGAGTCTCACTTCTCCAGAGCCCTGACCCACTAGGGAAAGACAGAAACAGGCTGGAAGTATGGATTAACCTACCAAAGCCCGTGTCCAGCAGAAAATCAATTATAGAATACAGACCTCTCACCTTCTACAACCCATAAAGATCTTTGGTCCATATTCCCAGAGGATAAAGAATAGGAGAGTTTCCAATGGAGGGGATGAGATGCAGAACTCTGGTGATGGTAATTGTGTGGAATTATTCTTATTGAATGAACTTGTCATTCATAATTAAATCAATAAAAAAAGACTTAAAAGAAGAGGATGAAAGGATCCCTAAAACAACCAGAAGGACTGAAAAAAATAAAATTAGGGTAGAAATAAATAATGTCAAAAATAAGAAAACCAAAAGAAAAAAGAAAATAAGAAAACCATACAAAAGATCAGGGAAGCTAAATGTTGGTTATTTGACAAAGTAAACAAAATTGACAAACCCTTATCCAGACTCACAAAAAAAAAAAAAGAGGGGGAAGACTCAAATAAATAGCTTTGTAAATGCTAGGGGAGATATCACAACAGACACAACAGAAATCAAAGTATCATCCCATGCTTCTATGAACAACTATATGACACCAAGCTGGAAAAACCTGCAAGAAATGAAGAAATTGTCAAGTTCTTAGATACACACAAACTTGCAAAATTAAACAGAGAGGAACTAGAAAATAAGAACATGCCAATCATAGCCAAAGAAAGAGAAACAGTTACTAAGAACTTTCCCAACAATAAAAATACTGGAGCAGATGGCTTTATAAATGAATTCTTCAGGTAAGAGTTAATACCTTTACTTTTAAAGTTCTTCCAAAATATTGAAGACACAGTAATACTCCTTTCTGGCTTCTATGAAACCATCATCACCTTGGGACCGAAAACAGACAGAGACATAACAGAAAAAGAAAACTACAGACAAATATCTCTGATGAACATAGATGCTAAAATAGTGAACAAAATTCTAGCCAACCAGATATAGTACTATATTAAAAGGATTGTTCATTATGACTAAGTGAGATTTATCTCAGGAATGCAAAGCTGGTTCAACATACATAAATCAATGTGATTCACTACACCGATAAAGGCAAAACCAAAAACTGCATGATTATCTCAATAGAGGCAGAGAAGCCTTTGACAAAATCCAATATCCACTCATGATCAAAACACAACAAAAAATGGAGATAGATGGAAAATTTCTTAAGATCATGGAGGCCATATACAGAAAAACTGTAGCCAACGTCATACTCAATGGCAAGAAGCTGAAAGTATTCCCACTCTGTTCAGGTACTAGACAGGTGCTATCATCATTATTCTTCAACATAGTGTTGAATCTTCTCACCATAGCAATCACACAAGAGCAAAGAATTAAAGGATACAGATTGGAAAAGAAGAAATCAAACTATTACTATTTGCAGATGATATGCTAGTATACATATAAAAACTTAAATAATCTAGCAGAAAGACTCTGGAAATTATTAGGGAATATAATAATATGTCAAGCTATAACATTAACATACAACCCTCCACTTTCAATATTCTGGTGGGACCTATCAGAGATCATAGGATTCCTTAGTCCCATTTCAGGTGGCATACTTCCTAACAAAGCTTCAGAACCTAGATACAGACAAGAACCCAAAGGGTAAGTTACATGTCCACAGGTATCCATAAATTAGGGGAAAATATTTACCTTAAAGTGAAAGTGGGCAATGGTTTGCAATGTGTAGACTTAGACTCAATAAGTGCAACAAGAAAGTGGAAAGACCTAAAAAAGACACCATAAAGCACTTAATCAAATATTTTCTTCTTAGTAAATGTATTATTAGATAGAGACAGAGAGAAGTTGAGTGGGGAGGAGGAGGTAGAGAGGGAAAGAGACAGAAAGACACATGCAGCCTTATTTCACCACTCATGAAGCTTTCCCCCTGAAGGTGGGGACCAGGTGCTTGAACCCGAGTCCTTGGGCACTATAATGTGTGCGCTTAACCAGGTGCGCCACCAACTGGCCCCTTATTCAAATATTTTCTACTAGGCCTAGATGCCCTCCTCTCCTACCCCCTATTTCATTTCCCTCAGTGATTTCCTATGGTGGAATAAGCTGATGGTTAGACTGAGGGTGAAATGTGCTGATACCTATCTTGAAAAAATATGGAAATGTACCCATATAACAACAAAAATCCATCATTCCCTCAAATAACAAATTGAACAAAAAACATAGAGAACTTCTCTGGTATGGAACAGGAGTGAAGATTATGGTTCATATCATGCATTTTAATCTTAGTTCAGATGAAAGAAAATATGTGACTGCTAGGTGATAGCATGAGTGAGATTTCTGAATCCTGCTTTGGTTGTGTAGGTATAGGTAGAGTGTAAGCACTAAACTGAACCTAAGAGGTCAAGTAATAGCAGGTTTCATTTCTTGACTCAATATCCCTTCTGATATCAGATCTTGAGCTTGAACTGGTTGTTCACACCAACACTAATCCTCTTCAGTTTTGTAAGTAGAGTATACATATATTTCATAAGATGAACTATGCTCAATATTCTTGTGAAACATGTGTGTGTGTATGTGTGTGTGTATGTGTGTGTGTGTGTTAGTGTAGCTTTTCTCCTGCTTGACAGAAAATGTCATGGATATTTTAAGAGGAGGTAACAGAAGGGAACTATATGCTCTTATAGTGCCATCATTCTGGAATGACAATATATTTTCATCTTAATTTCCTTACCTATCATTTCAACCTGAGAATTATTTCCTTAAAACATTTTTATTAGTGATTTAATATTGATTTACAAAATTATGAGATAACAGGGGCATAATTCTACACCTTTCCCACCACCAGAGTTCTGTGTCCCCATCCCCTCCTTTGGAAATTGTAGTAACAGTTTTCTTAAGACTGCAGGTATGTATTGGCTATTATTTCTGTAACTATATGACTATATTTGGCCATTTTTTCCTATGGTCCTGCCTTCCCTTCCTTTGTATGTCACAACTATACCTGTTGCTACTTCCAATTTTCCTTCCTTTTTTCTTCTCTCTCTTTTTTTTAAACTTTATTTATTTATTATGGGATAGAGACAGAGAGAAATTGAGGGGAAAGGGAGATAGAGATAGACAGAGAGACATCTGCAGCCCTGCTTCACCACTCATGAAGATTTCTCTCTGCAGGTGGGGACCAGGGGCTTGAACCCAGATCCTTGGACACCGTAGTGTGTGTGCTTAACCAGATGCGCCACCGCCTGGCTCCTTCTTCTTCTCTCTTTAGGCAGGTCCTGATGGAATTGGAGTTCAGTGCCCTGTGGTAGTCTTCCCCTAACACATTTCCTCTGCTGGGAGCATGGACCAAAATTCATTATGAGGTGCAGAAGGTGGAAGGTTTGGCTTCTATAATTATTTCTCCACTGGACATGGTTATTATCAGGTCAATCCATACCCCCACCCTGTTTCTATCATTCCCTAGTGGGGTAGACCTCTGGAGAGGTGAGATTCCAGAACATACTGGTTAGGCTGACTGCCCAGTGAATTCAGGTTGGAATCATGATAGTGCCTGCAACTTGGTGGCTGAAAGGCAGTAAATTATAAGCCAGGACAAAATGATTAATAAATAACAATGAAAAGTACAAATAAAGCAAATGAGACTAGGGATCTTAGGATGGAAAGAAATGAGGAAGCTTTTATTTTAGGTATGTTCCTAGGGGCCCATGACTTTAGTAGTTTTTCCTTGAATTTGATAGCTAACATGGAGGTAGACTCAAAATATTATCCGGGAAGATGATGTCAGAGTTGAGAATAGGGTTAGCAATTTGGATTAGGGCAAAGAGTAGCTCCCAAACTCAAAGAAAATCTATAAGTAAAATTAATTATTTGCCCCATCAACCTGACCCAGGGCTCAGATATGTTGATATTTAGCATAGGAGCCAGTGTAACCCTGTAGTCCCTGTCAGTCTGAGCTAGCAGTCTACGGGGAGCATTCTAGGCATTCTCATTTTAGGAGCAATCTTCCTTGAGGGACAGAGTAGGCTGACCCAGCCTCTCTTCAGAGAGATTGGCAGTCCTACCATGGCTTCTTTATTGTGAGAACAAGTTTCTGGAGTGGCCCACAAGAAGGTTTATGCTGACTTTCCTGATGGAGGTGACCAGTGATGGTGGAGAGAAGGATTTGTTAAAGGTCTAGGCCCATCATATCTATCAAGAAATCCATGGATTCTCTGAGTAGGGCTACAGATGATGGGGTGATCTGGTATTGACCAAAAACATCATCATTAAGTGAACCAGTTTCTTGCCCTTCTCTGTTTTTTGTAGTCCTTTTTTTAATTTTTTTTTAATATTTATTTTATTTATTTATTCCCTTTTGTTGCCCTTGTTGTTTTATTGTTGTAGTTATTATTGTTGTTGTCGTTGTTGGATAGGACAGAGAGAAATGGAGAGAGGAGGGGAAGACAGAGAGGAGGAGAGAAAGATAGACACCTGCAGACCTGCTTCACCGCCTGTGAAGCGACTCCCCTGCAGGTGGGGAGCCGGGGTTCGAATGGGGATCCTTATGCCGGTCCTTGTGCTTTGCGCCACCTGCACTTAACCCGCTGCACTACAGCCCAACTCCCTGTAGTCCTTTTTTTTATCTGATGAGTTTGGACTTTCTTCCAGTTATTAAATCATTGAGTGTTATTTGTTGTATTCAAACCAGTATTAGGTTTATGTGGTATGTCTTCTTTGGGCCTTTCTACTAGATTACCCAGTTTATTAGGTCTAAGTCTAATCAGTTAGAGAATTAATGATACCTTCTTTAGGTCATCCTACTATAGTCCAAGAGGGATATTAAACACTTTAACTTTGAGTTATGTAATAGTACCTAGTAAGGATACATGGATACATGTACACGTACTCAGTATCCAGGGCCCTAGCTTGTATCTAGTATCTGTAACTGTTAAATAATGTGCCATTGGATATGGAACTAGGTAGTTCCATGTATTAGGAAATATCTCATCATATTAGAAGAGTTGGGCATTGGCATTATTATGATAAATCCTAACCATTAGAGTTTTAAAGAAAAGCTCCCAAATAAATTGGCTATAATAATTTAATGAGTGGCATAATGTGGCATGGCAGCACAGGCAACACTGATTTTGTTAAGATCAACAGAGGCAGTATGATGGTAAGGGACCAGAGGTGAAAAACAATCAAGAAATACAGGCAAAGTCTTAGAGGTTTCAGGACTAGAAGAAATGAGGATCTTAAAGAGAATGGGAAAGGTTCCTTCTAGTCTTAGTGACAGTTTTAAATAGCAGTAGTTATCTATTATTATAACGAAGTGACTTGGGGGTTTGTTTTTCTTTGAAATTCCAATGGTTACCATTTACCATAATATACTTGACCTCACTATGCTTTTGCCTTTTAGGTATATCTACTAATAGCAGTATCTTAGATATCGACAGAACCAAATTGTTTTGATATATCTGGCCTAATATATTAAGAGATATATATATTTCTAAGACCTAGATATTTTAAATATATATGTATACATATGTATACATATATATTTAGAACTGCTTAAACAATTTATTTATTTATTCCCTTTTGTTGCCCTATTGTTGTAGTTATTGTTGTTGTCATTGCTGTTGGATAGGACAGAGAGAAATGGAGAGAGGAGGGGAAGACAGAGAGGGGGAGAGAAAGGTAAGATACCTGCAGTCCTGCTTCACCACTTGTGAAGTGACTCCCCTGCAGGTGGGGATCTGGGGGTTCAGAGCTGGTCCTTGAGCTTTGAGGCACATGTGCTTAACCTGCTGCGCTACCGCCCTACTCACTGCTTAAACAATTTAAGCCCAGTCTCAGAATTTGATCATCTTACAAATCTGAAACATTAAATTATTAGACTCAAGAAAATGTGTATACTCAGAGTCATGGTCTAGGCAGTTAGATAATTTGAAGTATTGAAGGTATTTTTTTTCCCTGACATGTTGAGTGAATAATGATTTATAAAATTATATGTTAATAGAATCATAATTTCACACTGTTCCCACCACCAAACATCTGTGCCCTACCCTGCAACTCCCCCCTCCCAAATAATGACTAGAGTTTCCCCACAGTATTGGATATGGGCTGAATTTTTCTTTGTTTGTTTTCTTGTGCAAATATCTATATTCCACATATGAGTGAAATCATCCTGCAGCTATCTTTTACCGCTTGTTTTCTTCTTTAAGTATGATCTTCTCCAATTCTATCCATTTTATTCCAAAGGACACACTATCATCTATTTATTGCAGTGTAGTACTCCATTGTCATATGATCCATAAATTTTTTACCCAGTTAGCTGTTGAAGGGCATTTTGGTTGATTCCATATTTCAGCTATTGTGAATAATGTAGCTAGATATTGAATTATTTTGGATGTCATTATACATGGGACTGTGCTAGCAAATTTTCACCTTCTAATTTGCTGCTTGCACAGAGTGCCACTGACTTTTCTATGTTGATTTTATAGCCTGACACTTACTATATTGCCTATTAATTTCTAAGAGTTTTCTTGAAGGATTACTTTGAGTTTTCTGTGTATACTGTCATATCATTTTAACTGCAAATGACAGCTGCTCATAGGCCTAAGGTGATTACTCTTAAGTGGTGGCACCCTGTTTCGTATGACATTGGCTAAATTCTAGAGCCAGTATCTTAGTGATCACAATCTTCCATCTTGTCCAGTAGGGGGTCACAAGAACTAATGCTGAATGAAGCATTTCACTTCTTTTTCACTAGGTGCATTTACAAATGCAAAGTGGAATCACAGGTGAGAAGGACTTTCATTGGTAAAGTATAATGATTTATTTTTAAGAAGATTAATTTATTTTTATAAATGTCCAAGAGGACAGTTCTAATTCCTTTTTTCACCACCTCTTTTTATAACTTTATGTCTTTTAAAATGTTATTTATAATTATTTAATAATGTTTTGTACATTTGTAAGATTAAATTGGTATAGTTTCACACTGCACCAAATGCAACATTTCTGTGTCCATCCCACACATACTTTCTGCCCACTAACCACATTTCTCACAAAGTATGAGAGACAACTTTTATTGCTTTTAAAAACCACTTTGTATGCTTTTATTGTTAATATTCTATATATAAACAAAACCACTCAGTAGTTGTTTTTAACCTCTTTACTCCTTTCTTTTTTTAAAAAAAATTTTTTATTAACTTTATTTATCGGATAGAGACAGCCAGAAATTGAGAGGAGGAGGAGAGATAGAAAGAGAGAGAGACACCTGTAGCACTGCTTCACCATTCTCAAAGCTTTCCCCTTGCAGGTGGGGACTGGAGGCTTGAACCTGGGTCCTTGTGCACTGTAATATGTGCGCTCAACCTGGTGCGCCACCACCCAGCCCCTTCTTTAGTTATTTCACATGCCATAATCACTTCCAATTCCATCTATTTTATCTTCAAAAATACACTAATATCTTTTTAATTGCAGAGGAGTATTCCATAAACTATATATTCAGTAACTTCCTTATTCAATCATCTACTGATGGGCATTTAGGTTGCTTTTATACCTTGCCTATTGTGAATAATGCAGCTAGTAACACTGTGGTGCACAAATGCTTTCATATTTCCATATCTTTTGAGTAGGACAAATTCTTTTATCTTATTACTTCTAATTTTAGTTCTTGCCCTTTAAGAATATATACATATAACTTCCCATTACATATATTCCAATTACATTTTAACTTCTCTTCATGTATTTTGTGTCTTATTCAACAGATATTTAAAATAGTATTTATTTCTAAAATGATTTATTACTTCAAGTAAATAATGACTAATGCTATTTATATGTTTTTATCATTTTTTGAAGGGAATGGTGATTTATAGTATCGTTGAAACATGGATACCATTTCTCATCTCCTCATGATAGATGTCTGCAGAATAATCTGACCCCCAACTTTGGTCCTTCTATACCATCATGTACCAGGATTCAACTCCAACTTTTCTGCCCCCTTCTTATCCCAGAGCCCTTTGCTTTAGACACCCAGTTCAAACTTCACATTGTGATTTCCCTTTCTATATTTGTTTCTTAAGTTCGACCTATAAATGAGATCATTCAATATTCATATTATTTGCTTCTCTTACATAACATGATTGATTCATGTTCCATCCTTGATGAGGCAAAGGAAACGACTTCAACATTTTTTTTTTTTGCCTCCAGGGTTATTGCTGGGGCTCAGTGCCTGCACCATGAATCCACTGCTCCTGGAGGCCATTTTCCCCTCTTTTGTTGCCCTTGTTGTTGTAGCCTTGTTGTGGTTATTATTGTTATTATTGATGTCGTTTGTTGTTGGATAGGACAGAGAGAAATGGAGAGAGGAGGGGAAGACAAAGAGGGGGAGATAAAGACAGATACCTGCAGACCTGCTTCACCACCTGTGAAGCGACTCCCTGCAGGTGGGGAGCCAGGGGGATCCTTAGGTCTTTGGGCTTTGTGCCACATGCGCTTAACCACTGATCCACGTCCCTAGCCCTGACTTCATCATTTTTTAAAATAAATTTATTTATTACCTTTTGTTGCTCTTGTTGCTTTGACTTCATTTTTTAACAGCTAAGTTATACTTCTATACCACAATTTACTTATTTATTTATTTATTTTACCAGCACACTGCTCAGCTCTGGTTTATAGTGGTTCTGAGGGTTAAACCTGGGACCTTTGTGAAAAGCTTTTTGCATACAATTATGTTATCTCTCCAGCCCTATATCACAACTTTCTTAGCTACCCACCTGTCCTGGGGTTGCTTCCAAGATTGGGCTACTATGAATTGTACTGCTGTGAACACAGTTGGATGTATCTCTCTCTGGACAGGTGTTTTTGTTTCCTTTGGATAAATCCCCAGGATAAAAGTCGCTAGGTCATATGGTTGGTTCATTTCTAGTGTTCTGAGAAAATGCCAGACTGTTTTCCACAAAGGTTGAACCAATTTGCATTCCCAACAGCAGTGTAGAAGGGTTCCTCCCCACCTCCCCACCCCCTGATATCATTGTCAAGGTTTGTTCTTTCTGCTTTTTCTAATGTATGATATTCTCACAGGTGTAAAGTGGTAACTTGTCTTTATTTGCATTTATGTTTTAGAAGTCCTAGCTTCTCTCTCTTTCTCTCATTGTTTTCTAAAATTGTACTGTCATCAGTGTTATCATTGGTACTTGGTGCCTGAACAGTGAATCCATGCTCCCAGTGGCAATTTTTCCACTGTATTTTTTATTTGATAGGACAGAGAAATTGAGGGGTGTTGTAACTTGAAACTTAAAAGGTGCTTTGGGCTGCGGTGCAAAAAGGATTCACAGTGTGAATCTAAGAATGGGTTTAAACAATAAGAGGCTTTATTTGGGTGAAATCAATAAAAGGCAAATATCTAGGTTCTGTAAAATAAACAATTACCAGATGGGATAAAGAACATGCTAGCCCAGAAAGTTAGTGAGTCAGTTACCAGGAGTTCAGCCCCAGTTTTCATTGTTGCAGTCAGCAGCAAGTTTAGAGGGTCCGGGGAAACCTTACATGGGGTCATTGTGTCGCACAGAAAGTGCTGGGAAATCAGAGGTAAGACTCAGCCAGATCATAAGAAAGGTAACTAACAAGGTTAAAATTTATGGGTGTCTGAGTCCCGGAAAAGAGCCATCCTCCATGCCATCATCCTGTCCTGGAATCTCGAATTGGTGACACAAGTTCCATCAGGCTGACACAATCTCCAGTCAATTATGTTACACAACAGGTGTGGGGGGGGGAGAAAAACACCTGCATACACTTCTTTATTTCATTGCTGACTTACAAGACTTTGTACATGTACAATCTTAGTGTTGCCAAAATGACTTTTATATTCAGATAGAGTTTAAAAAAAAGATGGGGAGATATGGAGAGAAGCACAATATAGATACTTCCCCCAGTGCCATGACACTACTTACTATATAGTTCCAGGGCTCAGATCCAAACTGTGCATATGGCAAGATACATGCTTTACCTGGGGAGCTGCCTTTCAGTACTAGATTATCTCTTCTATATCAACTTTTTTTTTCTCCAGGGTTATTGCTGGGGCTAGGTGCCTGCACTATGAATCCACTGCTTTTTTTTTTCTCTCCATGTTTTTGGATAGGACAGAGAGAAACTCAGAAGAGAGGGGAATAGATAGAGAGGTAGAGAGATAAGACACCTGCAGATCTGTTTCATCACTTGTAAGGCAGCACCTCCCCCCACCTTTCAGGTGGAGTGCCAGGGGTTAGAATCAGGATCCTTGACCCCTGGTCCTTGTGTTTTGTACTTTGTGTGCTTTACCCTATGCACCACTGGCCAGGCCCCCATATCAACTTTTTTTTCATGAGATTATTTAAGCTTTCTATCTTGGTCCATAAATGAATCCCTGAATCCAGTATCAATGCCAGTGCATATGGATGTTTCTCTGTAGTAGCAAACAATTCAGTGCTGAAACAATTCAAGAATTCAACTCAGTTCTGACATTATCTGTATAAAAATAGCATCAATTTTTTTCCAAAACTGCCCTCTACTTTAGCTGTCAATCACCTACTTCAGTGGTTACTGCTGCTTCTAACTGACTGGCTGTAAATCAGAGGTTCCCAAGATACTTTCTTTGGGGGAGGGGGTCCTATGAATTTTCTATATGGAAACAGAACTCAGAAAACCCATTAATCCACTATATTACTGATTTATTATGCAGGGCATCTAGTCAAGAGTATGTAGATAAAAGAGAAATCAGAGTAATTTGGGAAAGAAAGCTTCCATGCCTTCTTTAAGCATATGGGTTTCTCCAAATCTCCACAGCTTCATTCACCAAACTGGAAGATTTCTAAATTTGGTCCTTTTGGATGTTTATAGAGGTTCATTACATACACATAATTGATTGAATCATTGACCAATCTTCAGCCCCCTGCCTCCTATTCCTGAAAATAGAGGTGAAGGATTGTAATTTGCAACACTGTAGTCAGATAATTGGGTCTCCTGGCAACCAAATGGGGTCCTAAAGCCACTTCATTCACATAACGAAAGAGACCTTTACCATCCTCCACCATATAAATGTTATAAGGATTTGAGAGTTTAAAGTTGGCAACTATGGACTAAGAAAAATATGTGTAAGAGTATTTTTTAAAAAGAAATCACAGTAATGTAGTTCTGAACCAACAACCATTTAAATTATTATCTACCCATATTGGTCTTGGGTTGATTTTTTTTTTTTTTAAGTCACAGCTCTGGTTTATGGTGGTGTGGGTGAATGAACAAGGGACTCTGGAGCTTCAGACATGAGAGTCTTTTTGTATTACCACTTTCCTGTCTCTCCCACCCACACTGATTTTTTCTGTTATATTAGTGAAAACAACAATTCTACATACATATAAATAAAAAATTTCAGAGATGTACACAGGGGATCTCTGTATAACCAATTAAAGTTTGTTGTATTCAGAGTTCTAATACTCTGCTCAGAGCTATGATTCCTAAATTATCTTTCCTCTCAAAGTTGCAAATGGGTCTCTACAAGATGTTTGGCCAGTAGATGGTAGTCGAAATAATTATCACAAAACATCTTTCATTACCAATGACCACACGTGTGCAAGTGTGTTTCTTTGTGTGTGCATGACAAAATTCTCTGCCCATTTCAGCAAATTCCCGTCTGTTTTAGTTTAAATCTGGTTACTAAGATCAACTTATCTATAAACAGGCTTGAGTACTAATACCTTAGTTAAGTGTTAGCTAAGTTTCTTTTGTTAAGTTGCTACTGACCAAGCCCTATCACAGACTGAGGCTGACACAGGAACTCTGGCAAAGTAGAAGTATTTATTCACACCAAAACACACAAAAAGTAAAGAACACAAACTCACACAGGTAAACAAAGGTCTCAGCTGAAAGGTCCACAAGCCAGAACACCAAGGTGGCCCTGTAGCTTATGAGACCCCGAGATCTTTAACCTAGGGGTTTTTATAGTACTCTGGGATGGGGGTAGTCACTCTTATCTAAGAAGGCAGAGGGGCATTATGCAAGCAGAAGGTACTTTCCACAACCTTATGTAAGGTATATGTATACATTTTAAACTCTATCTTATGGCGCCAATCTATATCAAAGCAAAGCAGGTATTACAGAAGCAATAGAGCAGGTTAATTTCAAACTTTCAGACTTAAACATGGCCATACATTTTGAAACATCATCCTTGCAAGCTTGGCTAGGTTACTAAACTGCTCAGATGGGAGTGGTATTCAATGGTCTGTTTTTCCTATGGCTACCAGGTTCTAAAGAATTGGGAACCTCTAAAAGAAATAGTTAACATATTTCACTCTTTCACACTATACAAACTACCTTCCTGTTTCAGACTCTATCAACACACAGATTTTTTTTTCTGTTTTCTTGAAGTTGTAACTTTCTTTCTTTCTCCCTTTCTTTCTTTCTTTCTTTCTTTCTTTCTTTCTTTCTTTCTCTCCCTTAACCATAGTATCTCTTTAGTGGTTTGGAGTTTCATCTCTTCTGTCTTAGAGTTCAGCTCATGTATTCTCCATTCTATTGGAGCTGATTTTGAGTTTCAAAGATCTTTTAGCTAGTCACTACATGATCTAGGATTTCAATCCAGGTATAACTTATATCATAAGGTAACTGTTTTTATGGTATATTGTAGGGAAATTGTGAGGATATGGTTGAGCATGGTGTGGGGCCTTCTATTAAAATGTGGGAGCCTGCATGGCACGACCTTTTCTGTTAGTCTCTCTACTTGAGATTGGGCATGGAGGGAAAACGACCACCAGGAAATGTCTCCTCTGTAAGCCTCCCTGCTTCACAAAGGATCCTACATGCAGCCCATTTCCTTGTTCTCAAGCCAGTTGGTACATTTACTCAGAAGTTAATAGAAGTCCATCTTCTTTGATCATACATGGTCCACACATCATTCTTCTGATCTGTCAAACTATAAGCAAGAACATCCTCTTTACTCATCAACCCACTCCAGACCTTCTAATCCTACATGGTCTGTCTCCTCTCTTAAGGATCCTCTCTGTCTTCTAGTTACTGATAACCCTACTTCCTTTGTTCCTTTGATCAACTAAACTCCTTGTTCAACATTTACTAGGGTTGCTCTGATCTTTTCTCAACCCCCTATTTCTCTTTGTCCCTCTTCTCCAAAACCATATATGGAATGGATAACTTGCTTCCTCCTACAACCCCTTATAAACCCTACTTTGCAGTTCAATAAATGTATTGTTCAAGAAACATTCTCCTTGTGATCTCTGGTATATCTCGCTACTTACACAGGGAAAGACCCGGCCACTCACTCCTGCTGTCCCGGAACATTCCTTCTAAGCCCTCCACATCTGGTACGCAACAAAGAGGTGAGCTAGAGGTTTGTGCCCAGGAAAAGGCCCCAAGAAAAGCCCTACAGTCTATGCCCCACTCCAATGGAAGGTCTTAATGTTCTCTGGAGTGTAAGATACTGTTGTTTCTTGAGACAAGTTCTCCTTTTGTGGAAGACTTCTCTTAATCTACAGTTCCATCCAAGTTGACCTTTAGATTCTACTTCTGGTTGAAGTTAGAGATGAAAAGTTTCATTAAGATGTGGGTTTTAAGTCAGAAGTAGAAGGATGAATATGGGATGATCTCACTCACAAGCAGAACTTGAAAAACAACATCAGGAGAGAAACCACTAAGCAGAACTTGGACTGTAAAAGTAAAAGACCCTGTGCTGGGTGGGTGGGGGAAGGTTCAGGTCTTGGAACATGATGGCAGAGGAGGACCTAGTGGGGGTCATATGGTTACGTGGGAAACTGGCAAATGTTATACATGTACACACAAACTATTGTATTTTCTGTTGACTGTAAAACATTAATCCTCTAATAAAAAGAAACCCTCAAATAAAGATGTAGGTTTAGTGACTTGGGAGATTTTACTGCAGGTACCAGACTGGCTTGCATGAGGTCTCAAATCTGATCTTTTGCATGCCCCCCCATTAACAAATATATTTCTGAGGCTGGATAGTGGTACATCTGTTAAAGCCTACACACTACCATGTGCAAGGGCCCAGATTCAAGTCCTTTTTCCCACTGCAGGGGGAAGCTCCATGAGTAGTGAAGTGGTACTTTAAGTAGTGTTTTTCTCTCTGCCTCAATGTGTCCTATTAACTCTCAATTTCTCTCTGTCTCTATTAAAAAATCACTGTCAGGAGCATGGAATTTGCTGTGTGAGCACTGAGCCCCAGCAATAAATCTGATGATAAAAATAAAATTTAAATTAATATATTTATTAAATAAATAAAAAAAACATGAGCTTGAGTCCTGCAACTTCCAGGAAAGGGACCCTGCTACCTCATTTTCTCTAGTATTTATTTGAGACATGGTTACATTCTATTTGAAAACATACTAGTAAGAGAAACTCTAATACCTGGAAATTATCCCTTCATGGACTCAGAAAAAAAGGAGACTACTGAGATTTCCTAGAGTGCCCTTTGGTTTACCACTCATGTATATAAATCCTTAAAATGAGACAGTGGAAATGAATGGTTTAAAGAGAATGCTTATGTGAAAATATGAGAAAAATTGACTATTTTCAATTTTGTTATGCTTTAAAGCTTGGAATATCAGGAGCCACATATTGGATTAACCTTATCTATTTCCTGCTGTGCTCTCATAAGAACAGACTTTCTGAAGGCCTTGCTGCCTGACTTTCCCTAAGAATGTTATTGTTAAAGTGTTGAATCAGGCTCTGACTTGAGGGTGGGATTGGTTAGTAGGGTATATTCTGAGGGACTCTTTGGCAAACCAGTTGCTTTAGGCATGGACTGGAAGATGACTGTAGTTTTGTTTGGTGACAAAATGAGATCATAGCTATCCAGGAAAATAGGAGAGAGTTTCTGATGAGAGTTTTTAGAATGGTGTCAAGGTCCCTAGAGCTACAGTCTGTAAGTGACTAATTGTATCAACCCTAGAAGTTAGGACATGCCTGAGTTAAACTCTGAATAATGCATGAGGACAAATGATTTAGTTTATCAGTCCTGTGCAGGTTCACCACATTTTACACATAGGAAAGAATTGAAAATCTGTGAATCACATACAAAAGGTGCTTAATACTTTGTTATTTTATTTAATCTTAAAATGACTGTGAGAAAAAAATTAGAAATGAGTATTATATTACTTTCTTGATTTTGATTTTATAAATTATGCATCAGATGCCCAGAAAAATTCAGTAACTTGCTTAAGTTTCCACATCTAGTCAATTATGGAAGATGACATATTGATCCATGATTTATATATGGTTGATCTTTGTACTCTGCCATATTCATGGCTTTATAAAATTGTGACCAAAGGATATACTTTGTCATATGTGCATACACACACACACACACACACACACACACACATACACATACACACATACACACACACCTACCTACCTTGTAATTAATTACCTGTACGTAGTAGGTAAGTAGGGGAAGCATGATGACTAGGGCACAGGTGGGTTTATTAAGAACGAATGTCCCATGAACCTCACTTTTTTTATTTATAAAAAGGAAACACTGAAAAAAATTAGGATAATAGGGGTACAGCTCCACACAATTCCTACAATCAGAACTCCATATCCCATCCCCTCCCCTGATATATTTCCTATTCTTTATCGCTCTGGGAGTATGGACCAGGGTTGTTATGAGGTGCAGAAGGTAGAAGGTCTGGCTTCTGTAATTGCTTCCCTGATGAACATGGGCATTGACAGGTCGAGCCATACTCCAGGACTGTCTCTCTCTTTCCTTAGTGGGGTGGGACTCTGGGGAAATGGGACTCCAGGACACATTGGTGGGGTAGTGTGTCCAGGGAAGTCTAGTCGGCATCCTGATGGCATCTGGAATCTAGTGGCTGAAAAGAGAGTTAACTTATAAATCCAGACAAGTTGTTGACTGTTCCAAAGGGCCCATGACTATACTAGTTTTTTTTTTTTCCCCTGAGTCTGAAATCTGATATATAGGTGGATCCAAGTTATTGTCAGGAAAGATGATGTCATGGCTGGAAAAAGGACCAGAAAGCTGGATCAGGGGAGAGAGTAGCTCCCAAATATGGGAAAGATGTATAGATATTGTTTACTGTAAATGCCATCAATTTGATCTGATCAGGGGCTCATATTCAGCTTAGGAGCCTATGTGACCTCTGCATCCTATAGATCTGAGCTCACATTCTGTGGTCATCAGTAGGAACATTACAAGATGCCCCAAATTCAGGACCCATCTTCCTCAGGTGTAGCATAGAGTATGTTGTCCATTCTCCCTTCAGAGGATGGAACATTCTCTACCATTGTTGATCTAAGTTGAGGGCAGGGTCCTATGGGGCCCTCAAATGGGTCTATTGTGTAGTTCCTGTTAGAGATGACTAGTAATATTGGGGAGAGGGATTTATTTGAGGTGTAGGCTTGTCATGTCTGGGATTCTCAGGACTCCCTGAACAGGGCCCCCCAGCTGATGGGGTGGTCTGATAGTGACTAAAGAGTCATCATTAAAGTATGCTAGTCTCTTGCCCTTTATTCAGCTTTTGCAATTCTTCCTTCTATAAGGTTAGCTTTGGAGTGAGTGAAGGAAGTGTAATAGGAAGGTGAGGAAGGTATCTAAGTCTTAAGTAGGCACTATTTCATGATGAACTTCATACTGACTCACTAAAGACTATAGTGTAGTTTTGCTTTCAGCTATATGTTTTGCCCCAATTTATGGATACATGTGAACATATGCCCTATCTCATGGGACCTGGTCTATATCTAGGTTTTGGGACTTTGTTAGGAAGTGAACCACCTGGAATGAAATCAGAGAATACTATGAAAGGAACCTCATAGTATTACCCTAGTAATAAGGTTGCTGCTGTTTTTTTTTTAACCCATTACCAAGGATTTGTTTTTAATTTTTTATTAGTGATTTAATATTGATTTGCAAAATTTACATGACAACAGGGGTACAACCATGCACCATTCCCACCGCCAGAGTTCTGAACCCCCAAATCCCTCCACTGTAAGCTACGACAGTTCTCTTAAGGCTGTAGATGTGGGTTAACTATTATTTCTACAACGCCTTGTCTATAGTTGTACAGATCTGCCCCCACTTCTTTCCTAAAGTCCTGCCGGGAAAGCCTGAGGGTGCTTCTTCCCGAGCTAGTGCTCTCTGGGTTGGAGAGAACTCAACTGGAGCCTATCTAGGCTGCTGCGTGGGAGAGGGATCAGGAACTCGTGCTGCACTAACTTCGCAGGAGATACACTCTGGAACTCTCGGAGCCGGAAAGCAATTTCCAAGTCGCTGCTGTGTTTTTTGATGCATGCCATTCTCACAGTAATGAGTTAGTATCTCAGTGTTGCCTTTATTTGCATTTCTCTGACAATCAGTGACCTGGAGTAATTTTTCATGTGTTTGTTAGCCTTTTGGATCTCTTCTGTAGTGAATGTTCTGTTCATATCCTCTGCTCATTTTTGGATGGGGTCATTTGCTTTTTTGTTGCTATTTCTTTGATTAGTGACTTATAGTTTTCAGTATACAAGTCTTTCACTTCTTTGGTCAACTGTATTCCTAGGTATTTTATTGATTTTACTGCAACAGTGAATGGGAGTGATTCTGGATGTCTTCTCCTTCAGATTTAGTGTTTGCATAAAGAAATGCCACTGATTTTTGTCCATTGATTTTGTAGCCTGACACCTTGCTATATTGCCTAATAACTTCCAGTAGTTTTCTGCTGGATTCTTTAGGTTTTTCTATGTATATTATCATATCATCTGCAAATAGTGAGAGCTTGACTTCTTCCCTTTCAATCTGTATTTCTTTGATTTCTTTCTCTTGCCTGATTGCTATGGCAAGAATTTCCAATACTATGTTGAAGAGTAATGGCGATAATGGACATCCCTGTCTAGTCCCCGATCTGAGGGGGAATGCTTTCAACTTCTGTCCATTGAATATGATGTTGGCTGTAGGTTTGCTATATATGGACTCCACTGTCTTGAGGAATTTCCCATCTATTGCCATTTTTTGTCGAGTTTTGAGCATGAATGGGTGTTGGATTTTGTCAAAGGCTTTCTCTGCATCTATTGAGATTATCCTGTGGTTTTTGGCTTTGCTTTTATTGATGTAGTGAATGACATTGATTGACTTATGGATGTTGAACCAGTCTTGCATTCCTGGGATAAATTCCACTTGGTCGTGATGAACAATTTTTTTGATATGCTGCTTTATCCGGTTGGCCAAGATCTTGTTTAATATTTTGGCATCTATGTTCATCAGAGATATTGGTCTGTAGTTTTCCTTTTTTGTTGTGTCCCTCTCTGCTTTTGGTATTAGCATGATGTTGGCTTCGTAGAAGGTGGAAGGGAGTGTTCCTGTTTCTTCGATCTTATGGAAAAGCTTAAGAAGTATGGGTACTAACTGTTTCCTGAAGTTTTTGTAGAATTAGTTTGTGAAGCCATTTGTTCCAGGAATTTTGTTGTTGGGGAGATTCTTAATAATGGTTTCAATTTCTTTGTCTTTTTTTGGTGCATTTAGGTTTTGTAGTTCTTCTTGGTTCAGTTTTAGAATGTCATATGTTTCTAGGAATTTTTCCATTTCTTCCAGATTCTCTAGCTTGGTGGCGTATAGTTCTTCATAGATGTTTCGCATGATTTTCTGGATTTCTATGGTGTCAGTTGTGATATTTCCTCTATTGTTTACAATTCTATTAATTTGAGTCTTCTCCCTTTTTTTGTTTAGTGAGTCTGGCTAGGGGTTTGTCAATTTTGTTTAATTTTTCAAAGAACCAACATTTGACTTCATTGATCTTCTGTATGGTTCTCTTATTTTCGATGTTGTTTATTTCTGCTCTAATTTTAGTGTTTTCCACCCTTCTGGTCGCTTTCGTGTTCCTTTGTTCCTCTTCCTCTAAGTCCTTAAGGTGTCCAGTAAGGTCATTTATTTGAGCTTTTTCTTGTTCTCTAATGTATGATTGTATGGCTATGAGTTTCCCTCTCAGTACTGCTTTAGCTATGTCCCAAATGTTTTGATAGGTTGTGTCTTCATTTTCATTTGTTTCCAGGAACATTTGAATTTTCTGCTTGAGTGAATCTCTGACCCAGTGGTTCTTAAGTAGCATGTTTTTGAGTTTACAAATTCTGTGACTTTTAGTAATTTTTTTTTTTTTGCTGCTGAATATTAGCTTAATCCACTATGGTCTGAAAAGATACTTGGGATGATTTCAATGCTCTTGAATTTTTTTGATGCTGTCTTTGTGGCCTAACATTTGGTCTATCCTTGAAAATGTGCTGTGTGCATTTGAAATGTCTATGTATTCCATTTTTTGGGGGGGTGAAAAATTCTAAAAATGTCCAGGAGATCTAGTCTGTCCATCTATTCATTTAATTCTCCTGTTTTTTGTTTATTCTCTGCTTCATTGATCTAAGCATAAGAATGTGGTGTTGAAGTCTCCCACTATTATTGTATTACTATTGATGTATTTTTGTAGTTCTTTCAGTAGTTGTTTGTTGTATTTAGAAGGTCCCTCCCTGGGTGCGTAGATGTTAGTAACTATTTTTTTGGTTGATTGGTCCTCTAGTTAGTAATTCTATTTTCTTGGTTGATAGATCTTCTAATATTATGTAATGGCCTTGTGTATCTTTTATCATTTTCTTTAATTTAAATCTATGGTGTCAGAGATGAGAACAGCTGTTCCTCCCTTTTTTGTGATCCATTAGCCTGTATGATAGCTTTCCATCCTTTCACTTTAAGTCTGTGTTTGTCTTGTTGGGTCAGGTGTGATTCTTGCATGCAGTATATTGTTGGGTGTTCTGATCCGTCCTCCCACTCTGTGTCTTTTAATGGATGAATTTAAGCTATTGACATTTATTGATATTATTGATTTAATGTATTGTAGAACCATTATGCAATAATTTTTTTATTTTCTCTGATATATGGCAAGTATTATGGTGATGTTCTTGTTTATAACAGGTCTTTTAGAAGTTCTTTCAGGGCAGGCTAGGTGATGGTTGCCTCCTTGTACTGCTGCCTGTCTGAGAAGGTTTTGTTCACTTCATCTAGTCTGAACGAAAGTTTATCAGGATATGTTATCCTTGTTTTAAACCCTTTTTCATTGAGGGCTCAATAGATGTCTTGCCATTCACTTTTGGCTTTTAAGTTTGAGTGGAAAATCTGCTGATAGTCTTATGGGTTTACCCCTGTATGTGACTTTTTCTTTTTCTATTGCAACCTTTAGGATTCTTTCTTTATCATTACTTCTTTTCATTGTAACTACGATGTGTCTTGGTGTCTTCAGGTCTGGGTTGGTTCTGTTTGGGACTCTCTGGGCCTCTTTGATCTTAATGCCCTTTCTGTTGTTTAGGTCTGGGAAGTTTTCTTCTATCATTTCCTCTATGATGTTTACTTCCCCTTCCTCACTTCATCTAGTAGGCCAATTATACAAAGGTTACTTCTTTTGAGATCATCCCATAGTCTCTGTTGTTGTTTTCAGTGTCTCTCAATCTCTTTTTGAGCTCTTTTACCTCTTTCTTAGTTTTCTCTAGCTTATCCTCTGTCTAGATAATTCTTTTTTCTGCTTCTGTTAGTCTGCTTTCCCTTCCCTTAGATTCTTTTTTCAGTTAAGTTATAGTATTAGCTTGTGATGATAATTGGCTTTTTAGCTCAGCTATTTCAGCTTTCAGTTCTTTAGCTACCTTGATGTAGCCTGTATTTTCCTTGAGAGCCTCATCTGTTGTTTCCCTAATTCTGATAGTCCTTTCCTCCTTAACTGTCTTAATTTCTACAATTATTAGGTCTATTATAGCTTTTCTTATCTATATTTACTTCTGATTGATTTGTAGTTTCTTCTGGGCTCCTGTCCTGATTAATTGTGGTAGCAGTTTTATTTGCTCTTGATTTAACCAGTTTTTAATTGATGTGGTTTTTATTTTTCTGTTCTGTCATTCTTCTGTTGTTGTGTTTTGAGTACAAGCCATGCTATACTAAAGCCCTTTTCCAAATGCAGTCAAATCTAATAAATTACAACAGCAAAGCAGCACCACCCTTCCAATTCTTCTTCTTCTAGCATTTGCCCTTCTTCCGTAGCCAGTCAACAGCGTCGGGTTGAGCATGATGTAAAGTTTCGAGACCTCCTTTGAATCTGGAGAGGTGGCAGTCATTGACTATGTGGGTCATAGTCTGTCTGTAGCCACAGGGGCAGTTCGGGTCATCTCTGGCTCCCCAGCGATGGAACATAGCGGCGCACCGGCCATGGCCTGTTCGATAGTGATTGAGGAGGGCCCAATCATAACGTGCTAGGTCAAAGCCAATAAAAATAGCAACCAAAACCAAAAGACGAAGAAATAGAAAGGAAAAAATGGAGAGCAAGTATAGACAATTAAGCAAACCTAGTGTCCACTGTAAATTCTAGGGATAGCAAGAGGAGAAAGGGAAGTAGAAAAGAGAGACACCCCCACACACAGAAAGTCCACTCCAATTCAGAGTTCTTCCATAAAATAATTCCCAAACAAGTATCAGTGAATTCAGAAAGCAAAAGAAGGAAGAAAATGAAAAAAAGGAAGAAGAAAAAAAGGTGCAGTGAAAGGAAAGAGTTATTAATTAATTAATTAATTAATTAATTTTGAGTTAGCTAGGAGGATAGAAAAAGTAAAGTGGAGGGAAGAGGGAGAGAAATAAGTTCCTCTCACAATGGATAGGACCCCCAGAAGGAAACCTACTGATTTAAAAAAAAAAACACAACAACAATTAATTTTGATCAACCTGAGAAAGGAGGGAGAATGAACACGTGTATAAAATAATGCAATAATAATAAAATAAAATAGAGTAAGAAACTCTAAGAGTCTGCTGCTTGGACTGCTCCAGATTGGCTGCAGGTAGCCTGAGCAATGAAAGCCAATTATAAAAAGTATTCAAAAAAAAAAAAAAACTTCAGGTAGACTTTCCCAGAAAGGGCTAAGGTTCTGATTGGTGAGGTATTTTGTCACTCAAATAGAACTCCAGCCACCTAAAAAAATGAGGAGGAAAACAAAAAGAAAAAGGCTTGGAATGACACCCTTGGTGAGCCAGGAATTTTGGTAGAGAAAATAGCTCAGTGGGAAGCCTGTTACAAGAGGCTTCCCAGTCCCTTGAGGCTGTTTCTGGGGTGGAGATGAGGGGTGAATTCAGAAATAATCAAGCCAAAAAGATTTTACTTTGTTTGTCCTTTTGGCTTCTGTTTGTCAGACCAAGAGTGAGTTATGGGACTCTCTTTTGGTGTCACCTTGTCTAGCCCATGTTCACCCTCCTACAGACAGCCCAGTATCCTACCCTGTCTGGAGAATCCCAGGTTGTAAACAGCTTCTGTTTGGAGCTCACAGCAGCTTGTGTTTCAAAGTCACCATCTTGACTCCACTGTCAGGAAATCAATATTTATTGACTTACTCATTTCAGGTACTAGTTTATATGTTGGGCAGATGTTGAAAAAAAAATTAACCAAATCTCTGTAAGAAGCTAAAATCTAATTTAGTGAGAAGATATAAATGGAAATAAACATTTACAGATATTCATATGATTCATAGAATTTGAGGAACTTATAAATGCTATGAAGAAAACAAAGTTTAGTGATATAATAATACAAACTTATTAAGGAAAGAGACAAGTTTTAACTCAGGACTCCAAAGTGGGCCTCTCTAGAGCAGGGCATTTTAGTACTTGCTAGTTATTTGGGACATTTCTAAGGATTCTTCCAGTTGTGCGGTCAATTGGAAATTTAGAAGGACAAAAAATTCACTAGTTGAACAATAATATTAACAAAAGAGCAAGTAAGGGGAAGACTTTTGCAGAGATAGGCAGAAATGCAATGACACTGGGTCATTCAGTATAAGTTTGATTGCATTTGACTGGAAATGAGTAGCACCTGGGGAGTTCTCAGCATAAAGATAATGTTATCTGGTTTGCATCTTAGTATGACTACTCTGGATATTTGTTAAGATTGGTTTGTAGATGAGCAAGTTTGGGATCAAGAAGCTATGTCTTTAATACTGACAAGAAGTACAGGTGACTTCATCTAGGATGTAGTAACCAAGACAGTGAACAATGATATGATTTGTACAGTATTGCAGAAGCTGGATAAGTGTCTTTATAAGTACTTTGGATGTGAATTGTGAGAAAAATAAAGAAAGAAGTGTAACTGATAGTGTTTTGGCCTGAGGAAATGAGTAGATGATGCTATCATTCTCTGTTGGAGGTTAATGCTCAAAGTGGTTAGTGGAGATCTATAAGAAGGTGTTTATTTGACAGCTAGTTCAAGGTGGAAATTAGGTTAAAATTACAGATTTTGGGGTTGATAGCCTAGAGCTGGCACTTAAACCAACAAGACCATGAGGTAACTTAGATGCAGAGGAGTGTTAGAGAAAAAGAGAAAGCCAGGAGCAAAACTCAGGGCTGCATTGACTGAGAAAGAGCTCTCAGTTGATGAGGAAACTGTAAAGAGAGTTGAATGGAGCTACCACTGAATTAGAAGGACATTCAAGCATGCATAGAATGTGGGAACCAAAAGAAGGTTTCATAAACAAAGTTACCGTGTGCTACTGAAAATTCCCATAAAATGAAAACTGAGCAGAAACATCTGGGTTTAAGATTAGTTGTCTTAGAAAACTTAGATAAAATACAGTTTAGGGGAGTCGGGTGGTAGTTCAGCGGGTTAAGCACAGGTGGCACAAATCTCAAGGACCTGTGTAAGGATCCCAGTTCAAGCCCCCGGTCCCCACCTGCAGGGGAGTCGCTTCACAAACAGTGAAGCAGGTCTGCAGGTATCTTTCTCTCCCCCTCTCTGTCTTCCCCTCTTCTCTCCATTTCTCTCTGTCCTATCCAACAATGGTGACAACAGTAATAACTACAACAGTAAAAAACAAGGAAAACAAAAGGGAATAAATAAATAAATAATTTTAAAAATCCAGTTTAGTTAAATAGTGCAAAGAGAATAGGAGTAAAAGTTGGATATAGAATTTATGGAATTTTTTTTTCAAATGTAAGCAGATAAATGATAAAGATCTGAGAGGCTGTTGTTATTATTATGTTTCATAACTTTTTTGCCATTTTTTCCTTTATATTTTTTCTTTCTATTTTAAAGCATTTTATTTATTTATTTATTTTAAAAAGGAGACAGTAACAAAACCATAGGATAAGAGGGGTACAACTCCACACAATCCCCACCAGATCTCTGTATCCCATCCCCTCCCCTGATAGCTTTCTTATTCTTTAACCCTCTGGGAGTATGGACCCAAGGTCATTGTGGGTTGCAGAAGGTGGAAGGTCTGGCTTCTGTAATTGCTTCCCTGCTGAACATGGATGTTGACTGATCAATCCATACTTCCAGTCTGCCTCTCTTTTTCCCTAGTAGGGTGGGGCTCAGGAGAAGCGGAGCTCCAGGACACATTGGTGAGGTTGTCTGTCCAGGGAAGTCTGGCTGGGATCATGCTGGCATCTGGAACCTGGTGGCCGAGTAATGAAGCTGAAGGGTTGTCATTCCACACCTGAAGTCTCTGGACACAGTCTGAAGTGAAGCACGTTGAGGTGATACTTATTGTGTTGATTAGGTTGGGAGGCGAATGCAATATTATTTGGTATGAATTGAGAGACGCATGCAGGAAAGTGTGCCCCACCCTAAGTTTCCAGGACTGGGGGAAATATAGGCTCTATAGTAGAAATATGAGGTTCCTGCTGTCTTGGGGTTCAAGAAGACAATAGATAGTTATTGTTATAATCACATTGTTTGGCAATTGGGTTAACTTTGAAACATCCCTTTGTTAGGATTTGCTGTATAATACCCAACATCTTGTATATAGCTGTGCTACTGGTTGCTTCTGTTCTCCCTGGTCTAGGCTTTTGACAGAGTCAACCTATCAAAGACTCAGCCTATGTATTAAAAAGATTCAGTCTGTGCTTTAAAAAGTTTGAGACATACAATCAATTTTCCCCTCTCATATTAATTAACTAGTGATTTATATGACTGAAAGCTAATAGGAGTATACATAAACACCATTCCCACAACCAAAAGACTGTGTCCCATCCCACCCCCCCACACCCACCCTCCCCTGATGAATGTCCACCCTCACCCTCACCCCAGGGTTTTTACTTTGGTGCCTTAAATGTATTTTTATTAGTGATTTAATAATGATCGACAATATTGTGGGATAAGTGGTTTACAATTCCATACAATTCCCACCAACAGAGCTCTGTATCCCATCCCCTCCATTGGAAGGTTCTCTACTCTTTCTCTCCCTCTGGGAGTATGAACCAAAGATTTTTCTGGGGTGCAGAAGGTGGGAGGTCTAGCTTCTGTAATTGCTTCCCTGTCGGGCTGAGCTTCACTGATGGGAGACAGACGACCAGGGACTCATGGTTGAGCTGTACGCAGTATCTCTTTATTCATGCAGGATGCAGCACAATCTATACCAAGCTAGACTAAACTAACAACTAACTAAAATGAACAATGTTGTCTTTATATATACTTCCCAAGTAGGGTGTGAACAGGATGTGATGCAGAGAGGGTGGAGAGAAAAGTGACTGGTGAAAATCAGGGTATGACAAGGGGAGGATCAGGGTGTGACAAGGAGAGGGGGTGGAGCAGGTGAGAATTCTACCACTAAACCACCAATGCCCTGGAGGGAAGGTGGTGCTTTATGTAAATGTAAAAGTGATTTATGTAAATAGACGGCAGTGGTTATGTAAATAGAATACAGTGGTTATGTAAATAGAATGAAATGTTAAGCAGGGGGGATTTAAACCAAATGAAACAGAAGGGGTTTTTAAAAGCAGAATTAGAAGATACCAACACTTTCCCACTGGGCATGGGTGTTGACAGGTTGATCTGTACCCGCAGCTTGTTCTTTCTCTAGTGGGATAGGGTTCTGGGGAGGTAGGGTTCTAGGACACATTGGTGTGGTCATCTGCCCAGGGAAGTCAGCTTGGAGTCATGGTAGCATCCTCAACTTGGTGGATGAAAAGGTTTAAGATATAAAGTAGAACACATTTTTTAATAATCAAGAACCTAAATATTAAGACTAGATGATATTTGGGGTCTTCCAGTTGGAAGAAGTAAGGAAGTCTATTTTAGGTATTTTCTAAGGGTCCCATTACTTTACTAATTATTGCCTGAGCCACACAGATAACATTCAAGTGGGCTAAAAGTATTGTCTGGGAAGAAAGTGGGTACAGTCTGAAGTGAAACTTGTCGAGGTGGCACTGGTTGTCTTGATTTGGTTGGTATAGCAGATGCAAGATCAAATTGTATGGATCAAAAGAAGAATGAAGGAAAATAAGCAAAGCCCAGCGATTTCAGGAATGGGAGAAATATGGGTTTTATAGAGAACGAGGAAGGTTCTTTGCTATCTTAGAGTTTAATAAGGGAGTAGATATTTACTATTTTCACTAAGTTTTTTCGGAACTTAGCTTACTTTGAAAATTCCATGGTTAGGATTTACTTACCATTATTTATGTCATTTAATGATATTTACAAATAACTATATTTTATATACTGATGAGACCAGTTGCTTCTGATCTACCTGGTCTAAGATTATAGGTGACAATATTTCAAAAAAATGTTATTATTAGAAATGCATTAACAATTTAAGCCCAGTGTTAAAGTTCAATCAGTTTACTAATTTGAAAAATTAAGTGCTTAGATTGAAGGAATATATACTCAGAATTGAAGTCAATGCATTAAAAAGCTTGAGATATTCAATCTAGTTTCCCCTCTCATATTGATTAAATAGTGATTTATAAAACCATAAGTTATTGGATTATATATTAATACCATTCCCACCACCAAAGTTCTTTGTTCCTATCCCCATTCTCCTATAGTGGAGCTGAAAATCTACCCTTCCCCTCCCCCAAGGGTTTTTTATTTTGGTGCAGTCCCCCACACTCAGTCAAATTCTGCTTTGTGTTTTTCCCTTTCTATTCTTTTTTTCTCAACTTCTGTTTATAAGTGGGATCATCTCTTACTTGTCTTTTGGCTTATCTAACTAAATATAATTCCTTCTAGCTCCATCCAAGATGAGCCAGAAAAGGTGGATTCATTATTCTTAATAGCTGAGTAGTATTCCACTGTGTATGTATCACCATATATTTTTCAGCCACTCAGTTATTGGACACCTGAGTTGTTTTGAAGTTTTGGTTATTATGAATTGTGCTGCTATAAACATAGGTTTACACATATCTTTTTGGTTGGGGTTGATTGAGTCTTTAGGATATATCCCTAGGAAAGGAATTACTTAATCATAAAGAAGGTCCATTTCTAGCCTTGTGAGGGTTCTCCAGACTGCTCTCCACAAGTGTTGGACCAGATTACAGCCCCACCAGCAGTACAGGAGGAATACGTTGTCCCCAGAGTCTCTCCAGCATTTGTTGTTGCTGCTGTTTCCAATGCATGACATTTTCACAGGGGTGAAGAGGTATCTCATTGTTATGGGGATGCATTGGATCGACCTTCCCGTGGTGCATCCCGTGAGTACCCATTCATTGGGGAAACTGACGATCCTTCCTAGCCGACTGAATCCACATGGATCCCAGTCACTTTCAAAGCCAGCAACAAGCAGCTCTTGACAGCTTTCAAGCTGTTGGTCCTGCTCTTCAAGTCCTCCAACTTAATGTTGAGGGGCTGTCCTTTGCCAAACGCGTTCTTATTGGTCAATTGGCGATACAGCATCAGGCAGATGTCATTTGCCTACAAGAAACACACATAGCAGTCGATGAAGCTGCTTGATTCACCATCAGTGGATTTGATTTAATATGCTATAATCTCCATCCTAAACACGGCCGAGCCATCTACGCCAAATCGTATCTTGTGGACGTTTACCACATGGCCTCTTCGACCTTCTACGACTCCATTACTATTGGAACTATTCAGCTCGTCAACGTATATAAGCCTCCCAGTGCCTCATGGGATAAAGAGGTCCTGCCTAACCTGAATCACCCAGCCGTTTACGTTGGAGACTTTAATAGTCATCACCAAGACTGGGGATATTCCTCCACTCGTGCTGATGGCTCTATCTTAGCCGACTGGGCTTCAGCGAATGACCTCTCCCTATTATACGATCCCAAACAGCCAGGCTCTTTTCACAGTGCTAGATGGAATAAAGACTCATTGCCCGACCTGTGTTGGATTAGCACAGTCAACGGTCAAGCCTTTCCCGCTACAAGACAAGTTCTCAAGATCTTCCCGCACAGTCATCACCGCCCAGCTATCATCCACATTGGTCTCCAGCTCCCACTGATTTTGTGCTCGGAGAAACTAAGATGGAACTTTCAGAAAGTAAACTGGTGTCTGTTCAGTGATCTTACCAACAAATCTATTCCTGCAATTTCAATTAACTCTATCCCCTCTGAAGATTCCTACAGGCGCTTCCACCAAGCCATCTTCAAAGCAGGTTCCCAAGCTATTTCTCGTGGGAGACGTGCTAACTATATGCCTTGTCTTGATGCTGAATGCGAGCAACTACTAAAGCAGTATGATGAGTCGGGCGACCCAGATGTGGCCGACCATCTCATTGCCTCCCTGGATGCAGTATGCCAAGCCTGCTGGCAACAATTCACGGAAAGTCTGAACTTCACCCACTCAAGTAGGAAGGCCTGGAAGCTTCTTCATAGTCTGGGTGCTGGTAGCCAACCCTCTCCCATCTCCCATCCTCCGTATCTCCCAACTCAGTGGCCAGTCACCTAACTCAAGTTGGACGTGCTAAGATCGACCCAGTCTGGAAAAGAGGAATTTCCCATGAGTGGTCATCCCACTTCCGTTTATCTTGTCCATCTCCAAAACTCTCTCCCTTTACACTGTCTGAACTGGAAGACGCTTTGAAGAGGGTTAAACTGGAACGGCTGCTGGCTATGATAACATCACCCCAGAACTCATTCTTAACTTGGACCCTGCGGCAAAGAAGTGGCTCACTACATTCCTGTCCCATATCTTGGAATCCGAATCTATGCCCAAAATTTGGCGTCGCGCAAAGATAATAGCAGTTTTGAAACCAAAGAAAGACCCAACACTGACCGCCAGCTATAGACCAATTTCTCTCCTCTCTGTGTGTTACAAACTCCTTGAGAGGATGCTTCTGTCATGAATTTCTCCTCTTACAGAGAAATTCCTATCACCTGCCCAAGCTGGTTTCCGCCCAGGAAGATCTACCTGCGAACAAGTCCTGGCCCTCTCAACTTACATTGAAAATGGATTCCAGAAGAATTTAAAGATGGGTGCTGACTTTGTTGATCTCACAGCAGCCTATGACACGGTCTGGCACCATGGTCTCCTAGTCAAGATCTCAAGATGCCTGCCTCCATGGGTGGCCAACACTATATCGTTTCTTCTCCAAAACAGAAGATTCTGGGTGCATCTGGGTGACAAGTCTAGCAGATGGAGACTTGCCTCAAGAGGCCTCCCCCAGGGCTCTGTTCTGGCTCCTACGCTATTTAGTATTTACATCAATGACCTCCCAGAAACTTCTTCAAGGAAGTTCATCTACGCCAATGACATCTGCTGTGCAACTCAGGCATCCAAGTTCGACATCCTCGAGGAAACACTCACGAAAGACATGTCTCTGATATCTGATTACTGTAAAAAATGGCGACTAATCCCTAGCACTGCAAAAACGGTATCATCTGCTTTCCATCTACACCATGCCTCGGCCTCGTGTGAGCTTAATGTGCAACTTGATGATACGAGAATCCAGCATGAAGCCTAGCCAGTCTATCTTGGCATTACTCTCGGTCGCACCCTGTCATTTCACGAACATCTCATAAAAACTGCAGCAAAGGTGGGCACGAGGAATAACATCACTGCAAGACTGGCCAACTCCTCATGGGGCACGAGCACTTCCACACTACGATCATCATCTCTGGCATTATGCTATTCCACTGCAGAATACTGTGCCCCAGTATGGTTCTGTAGCCCCCATGTCCACTTGGTCGATTCCAAATTATATTCTTCCATGAGGATAATTTCTGGAACCATCCATTCCACCCCGGTTCCATGGTTGCCAGTTCTTAGCAACATCGCCCCGCCAGATATTCGTTGGGATGCAGCATCATCTAAGTTCATTTCCCATGTCTACGCTCGACTGGACCTGCCAATATATGCGGATATCTTCACCCACCCTGTCCAACGCTTGACGTCTCGTCATCCAATCTGGTCTCCTACGCCTATACTGAACTTCTCTGTTCCAGACTCTTGGAAACAGAGTTGGCAGTCAGCTGAGGTAAAGAACAAATACCTCATCACAGACCCCTGCAAGCGTCAACCTGTCTTTGACCTAGCACATTATGATTGGCCCCTCCTCAATCGCTATCAAACAGGCCATGGCTGGTGTGCCGCTATGTTCCACTGCTGGGGAGCCAGAGACGACCCAAACTGCCCCTGCGGCTACAGACAGACTATGACCCACATAGTCAACGACTGCCACCTCTCCAGATTCAAAGGAGGTCTCGAAACTTTACATCAGGCTCAGCCTGACGCTGTTAACCGGCTATGGAAGAAGGGCAAATGCTAGAAGAAGAAGAATTGTTATTTTTATTTGCATTTTTTTGACAGAGACTTGGATCATTTTTCATGTTTGCTGGCTTTTAAAATATCTTCTGTAGTGAAATCTGTTCACATTCTCTCCTCCTTTTGAATTGTTCTCTTGCTTTTCTGTTGCTAAGTTTGGTGACCTCTTTATATATTTTGGTTTATAACCTCTTGTCTGATATTTGACATGTAAATATTTTCTCTCATTCTGTGAGGAGTCTCTTTAGGCAGTGGTTTCTTTTGCTGTGCAGAAGCTTTTCAATTTGATTTAGTCCTACTGGTTTATTTTTGTTTTAGTCTCCCTTGAATTGGGTCTGTATCATCAAAGATTTCCTTGATATTTAGATGGGAAACCTAAATAAGTTTCACCAATTTTTTCCCCTTAAGTATATGATAGTTTCTGGTCTAAAACACAGGTCCCTGATCCATCTGGAGTTGACTTTTGTTTCTGGAGAGATAAAGTGGTTCAGCTTCTTTCTTCTGCATGTTTCAACCCAGTTTTCCCAGCACCATTTATTGAAGAGACCCTCCTTCCTCTAACTGATAGTTTTGGCCCCTTATAAAAGTTACATGCCCATAGGTATAGGGGTTTATTTCTGAGTTTTCAGTTCTGTTCCATTGATCTGTATATCTATTTTTGATCCAGTGCCAGGAAATTTTGATTATGATGATCTCATAGTATAGTTTGGGATCTGGGAGTGTTATGCTTTCATTTCTATTTCTGGTTCTGGATAAATGTTTGTAATTTTTGTTTTATTCTCTTGAAGAAAGTTGGTGGGACCTTGATTGGTATCACAGTAAATTTGTATATGACTCTGTGTAGAATATTCATTCTGATGATGTTAATTCTTCCAGTCCATGAGCATGGGATATCTTTCTACTTCTTTGTATCATTTTCTATTTCTTTGAATAGCTACTCATAGTTTTCAGTATACAAGTCTTTCACTTCTTTGGTTAAGTTTACTCCTAGATTTTTATTGACTTTGTTGCAATAGTAAATGGGAGTGATTTTTGGACATCTTGTTCTTCTGACTTAGTGTTTGCATAAACTGATTTTTGTATGTTAATTTGGTAGCCTGACACATTACTATATTGCCTAATAACTTTCAGAACTTTTCTGCTGAGTCCTTTAGCAGTGTCCCAAATATTTTGATAGCTTGTATCTTCATTTTCATTTGATTCTAATAACATTTTAATTTCTTCCTTGAGTTCTTCTTTGACCCAGTGGTTATTAAGCAGTGTGTTGTTGAGTTTCCATATTTTGAGACTTTTGCTAATTTTCTATTTGTTGTTAAGTGTTATGTTAATTCCACTATGGTCTTAGAAGTTACTTGGGATGATTTCATTGCTCTTGAATTTGTTGACACTGTCTTTGTGGCCTCACATGTGATCTATTCTTGAGTATGTTCCCTGTGAATTCAAAAAGAATGTGTATTGAAAGATGAGATGAAGTGTCTTCTGTGTTCAAATTAAAGTGGGGTTATATGACTAAAACAGTTACAAAAAAAAGCAAATCAAATCAAACTAATATCCTTCCATGAAAGAGAACACAACTAGTCACCAGAAGCCAATGCAACAACAACAAAATCAAATTTTGATCAAACCAGAAAGAAAGAAATAAACCAAATAAACAAGCCAAAAAAAAAAAAAAAAGAACAAGAACAAGCATCCTGCAATTCAACCCAAAACCAATCAACCAAGCAAAATTCCCTCCTCCCAAAAAACAAAAAAGGAGAAAAAAAGACAAAGCAAGATCATCACTAAACATAAATTCAAGAAATAGTGTGAGGGGTCAGGCAGTAGTGCAGTGGGTTAAATGCGCGTGGCATGAAGCAAAGTAAGGATCCCTGTTCTTGATCCCTGCTCCCCACCTGCAGGGGGGTCGCTTCACAAGGAACTCTCTCTTCCTGTCCCCCTCTCTGTCTTCTCCTTCTCTCTCCATTTCTCTCTGTCCTATCCAACAATGATGACACCAACAACAACAACAATAAAACAACAAGGGCAACAAAAGGGAAAATAAATAATAAAAAAATAAAATAAAAAAGAAATAGTGGGAAAGAAGGGGAGAAAAATCAAGCTCCTCACACTACAAAGAGCACAACCACTCATCAGTCAATATAACAACAACAGCAAATCTTCATCTGAGCAGACTGAAGGGAAAACCAATAAACAAACAAACAAGTACAAAAAAAAAACTAACAGCCTGCAAGCCTGAAAATTATGCTATATCAAATCAACTACATAAACCAGCCCCCAGTAAAACAAAGAAAAAACAATTATAAAAAGCAACTATCAAACATAAACTCCAGAGATAGAGGAAAGAAAGAAAAAATAAAGTAAAATAACTAAGTAAAACCAAACCAAACTCTTCCCACACAATAAATCACAAATATCCCTCAATGTATACAACAACAACAAAGGCAGAGCTTGATTAAACCAGCAAGGTGTGTAGGAGAATCTAATGAATAAGCAGTTTGGCTTGCAAATCAGCTTAGCAGAATCGCAGAGGGGTTTCTGAAATGGCCTACGTTCTATTTAGTAGGACTTATGGTGTGACACAGGCCTGGGAACTTACAATGGTTTGGTAGGACAAGGACTAGCTGTATTGGATTATGTAGCTGAAGCAGAGGGTGGGATTCCATACTGGGGGATGGGTGGCAGTGAGTACAAGGGATGTTGCTACTTCCCCATGATTCAGTTGTGTTTGGGCCTCTGAATCCAAGGCACTCTAGACCAACTCCTGGCCTGTACCCTGTTATGTACAAGCCTCTGGTAACAGGTTTGTAATAGGCTTGGTCCCGCAGTGACTTGTGTAGCTCTAGGGGAGTGCACAATAACTAAAGTTTATAGATGACAAACTCCCTTTCTTGATCCACAAAAGCCCCAGTGAGTGGGCAACTGGGATCTGGGAGGTTAGGAACCTTAGTGAGCAATAAGTTTTCCCAGGGAAGTACAGCCACTAAAGCAAAGTCAAGAGTGTGTCAAACTTCCTCCTTTGGTCCACAAAGCCCTGGGAAATGGGCAACTGGCATTTGGTAAGATAGTAACCTCAGTGCAGCCCTAGAAGAGCCAGGGTTTGATCCACAGGAGTCCAAAACTTGGACTGTTGGGGTGATGTGTGAAGGCTCTGACAGTGAGTGTAGGATTGGGGTACCTCCTGGTACTATCCTGGCAGTGGTCTGGATTGTTTCCTGTGGGTCTTTCTCCCAGGACTGAACAGAGATAGGCGGGCTTTTGTGGAACAAAAGTGCAACAATGGATAGACCTAGTGATTCTAGAGAGTGCAGTCATGTCATGATGGGGGAACCAGCCTAGCAGAGTAGAGTAGATAGTTCTTTGTGTGTGTGTGTGTGTGTGTGTGTGTGTGTGTGTGTGTTGGGGGGGGCATGAGGATGGAGGTAGGAAATACTCAGCCTTGGGTGTTTTAGTTACCTAAGGATTCCTAATGGCTGTGTGAGTACTCTACTCCATGAGGGAGGGATCTATACCTTTAAATTGTCTTTGCCAACACTTTGGGGCTCCCTTGGCTTTTCTTCCTCTGTGTTTAGCTTTGTGTGTGTGTGTGTGTGTGTGTGTGTGTGTGTGTGTGTGTGTGTGTGTGTGGTTTATGACTTATCCCAGTTATTATTGGTTTTCATATATGTAGATTTTATTGGCTCCTTTTGGCAGAGAATAGTCATGGAACTGCTAGACAGTCACCATCTTGCCTCCTCCCTCTTGTTTTTATCATTTTTTAAGGATAATCTGTATTAATGAGAGATCTTAGAATATGAGAAGAGGGAGTGAAAAGAGAGTAAGTTGTATGAGAGGAAAAGCAGATGAATTTTATGGCATCAGTTGAAATTCTTTAATTGCATAAGTGTTATTACTTTGTTTTGAATGAGGTCATCAGGTAACAGTTGAAACATAGTTTTTATCAGATAATGTAGTGGTCATGAATGTCAATGCTGAATATTGATTTTATTTTTGAGGACATAAACAAAAAGTGAAAATACTATAGTTGATTTTAATAAATAGTTTAATACTGGATTTGGCAAGCTTCTTCTGTAAAGTGACAAATATTATTGACTATAGAAGCCATACAATGTCTGTCATACTACTCAATTCTGCTACTGAAGCATAAATTCAGGAATAGGTAATTTGTAAATACATAAATGTGGCTTCACATCAATAAAAATAAATATAAGTTCATATCTACCCCTCAAAACATTTTCTTGTAAACTCCTGGTTAAACTGCTTAAACAGCTTTGCAATGAAAGAGATATATGGCTGTTACTAAAAATATGAGACAAAAGATCTATTGTTATAATATGCAAGGACCCAAATTCTAAACCCTTATCCCCATCTACAAGGAAAAGCAGTGCTGCAATTGTCTCTCCTTCTTTCTCCCTTTACCTCTTGCTTTCTCTATGTCTCTATCTAGTGAACAAATTAAAAATATTAACTTTAAAATATTTTTTACAAAACAGATTAGGTGTTTTTAGAAAGATTTTTTTGGTCGTAAATTAATTTCACCATCCCAGACTGACTGTTTCATATATAGAGAAATACTCTTTTAAATCAAAAGCTGTGTCCCCCACTCAAAGGATAGAAGTGGGCTGCCAGAGTCCAGAATAAGGTCTGAAACAAGGCAATAAAAACTCACTGCCTAGACATACAAGTGAAGACAAAAGACACTTCCCATTCATTCCCTCCAAAACAAGCAAACAAATAAACAAAAACAAATCCAGTGTCACATTCTAGCTGAAGAGCAGATATCATGTTAAGGTGGATCATGAAAACAGATCTGGGCAAATTTTCAGAATCTGAGTTCAGAAAAATTATTATGAAGGTAACTCAAGACTCCAACCACAGCATACACAGAATGACGAATGTTTCATGAAAGAGCTACAAAATTCACAAAGGAAACTTTGGATGGAAATCCATGAAATGAAGAATGCTCTGAAGGGAGTTAGAACTTAAAAGCCTTGTAAATAGAATAATTCAGCTAGAGAACAGAGCAGCTGTATAAGACAAAGACCACCAAAATCACTGAGCACAAGGCTTTTGGAGAAGACTCATAAAAATTGAAGCGATTCTGGGAGAAATAGCAGATTCCATCAAGAAAAAAACCTATAAGATTTATTGGGATTTTTATTTATTTCCTATTGTTGCCCTTGTTGTTTTATTATTATAGTTTTTATTGTTGTTGTCAGATAGGTCAGAGAGAAATGGAGACAGGAGTGGAAGACAGAGAGGGGAGAGAAAGACAGACACCTGCAGAACTGCTTCACCTTTTGTGAAGTGACTCCCCTGCAGGTGGGGAGCCGAGGGCTGAACCAGGATCCTTTCACTGGTCCTTGCGCTTTGAGCCACCTGTGCTTAACTTGCTGCACTACCACCCGACTCCCGATTTATTGGAATTTTTGAAGGCAAAAAAGAGAGAGAGGAATAGAAACCATATTCAAAGAAGTCATAGAGGAAAATTTTCTGCATCTGGGAAATGCTAAAAGTATTAGCAATAGAAGAAACCAAAAGAACATCCAGTGCTTATAACTCAAAATAGCTCACACCATGACACATCATCATAAACGGTCCAAAAACAAAGAGAAAAAAAGCTAATGCTGGTCGGGCGGTGGCGCAGTGGGTTAAGAGCATGTGGTACAAAGCGCAAGGACCAGTGTAAGGATCCTGGTTCGAGCCCCCTGGCTCCCCACCTTCAGGGGAGTCGCTTCACAGGCAGTGAAGCAGGTCTGCAGGTGTTTATCTTTCTCTCCCTCTCTCTGTCTTCCCCTCTTCTCTCCATTTCTCTCTGTCCTATCCAACAACGAACAACATCAACAATGGCAATAATAATAACCACAACGAGGCTACAACAAGGGCAACAAAAGGGGGAAAAATGGCTTCCAGGAGCGGTGGATTCATGGTGCAGGCACTGAGCCCAGCAATAACCCTGGAGGAAAAAAAAAAGCTAATGCATGTCACTAGGGGGGAAAATAATTTGGCATACAAAGGCATATTTTGTACCACAAACACTAGAAGCAACAAGAGGGTGGAATGGCATATTCATGGTACCTAAGGATAAAGATTATCAGTCAAAATGCTTTATCCTGCCAAATTGTCTTTCAAGTATAGAAGATAAATTAAAACTTTCCCAAACATACAGAGACAGAAGAAATTTACCACCACCAATCTTTCCCTGCAAGAATTACTGGAAGGACTCTTACACAAATATAGAAATACTATAGAAATGCAGTGCTAAAGGGGCTGTTCCAATACCCTCCTGATATACCATGTCAATGGCACCATTTTATTGGAAGGAAAGCAATTTCTTTATATATATATATTATTTCCCTTTTTGTTGCCCTTGTTGTTTTATTATTATTGTTGTCATCATTGTTGGGTAGGACAGAGAGAAATGGAGAGAGGAGGGGAATACAGAGAGGAGGAGAGAAATATAGACACCTGCAGACCTGCTTCACTGCCTGTGAAGCGACTCCTCTGCAGGTGGGGATCCGGGGGATCAAACAGGGATCCTTAAGCCAGTCCTTGCGCTTTGTGCCACGTTAACCTGCTGCGTTACCGCCCGTCTCCTGGAAAACAATTTCTATTCAAAACTATAACTGACATCTATGATAATTTCTTGCAAAGAGTAGAGGTAAATAAATAGATTCTATGAAATTGACAGCTTTTATTACTTTGAGTTTCAAGTTCTAGAAATCTCTCAGAAAATGTTAAGCAAACTCTAACTGTAAATAAGTTCATAACTGGTAGAATCGAATTTGAAATACGAAACTCTGCAACAAAAGAAGAAAAGATATCAGAAAGGTGAGGACAGAATGATATGAACAATATTGGTAAACCAAAGCCAAATATCTAGAGGCCAAACACTAGACCAGAAACTCTAAAATCTCAATCTTTGTCTCATCATAATTGGAACCTGAAGGAATATTACTAGATGGAAAGAGGGGGAGAATTTCTGGTTGATCACACACATAGGTGAATCTCAGGAGTCAGAGTCAGAAAGAGAGAACATAGGAAGAAACTTGGAATTGGGGTGGGGCACTGCACCAAAGTGAGGAATTCTGGGAAAGGAAAGGAAGAGGGGAGCTTGGGGGAAGTTTGGTGTTCTATGTTGGGGGTAAAAGTGTTTTACAAATACTTGTGATGCAGAGCGGGAAAGGGAGCCCATATGTAGACAATTGTGCAGTAAACTGTTAACTTCCTAATTAAATGAGCAGGGGAGGGGAGAGGTGTGTTCTCATTTTTTTATTATAGGAAATACAGTGACCACGTTACAGCTGTTTAGAAATTTAAATTACTATGACTAGAAATCTGTTTAAGTAATTGTAAAGATTAATTAAACTATCTTACTTAAAATCAGGATTGTCATCACACATCTGGAAAGGGATTAAAAGTTTTCTAGCCTCTATGAAATTCCCCAGATTTGCTGTAGGATAAGTCTCACTAAATAGTGAGAAAGAATATGAATCCCTCAAAAAAATAATAATATGAGTCACATGGAGCAACAGGACTGCTCATAGCTGGGACTTTTAGGATCTCTCTGTGGAACATTCTATCTGTAAAACTGAACACTTTCTAGAATTGTCTCTGTATTAAGAAAAGTCATAAAACAAGGCCCTGGTAAACCCAGCAGACTAAGATGCCGTATTGACTAATGTTCAGTAACAGGTCACTGGGTGTATGTTGAGAAATGAAAACTGGATTTGTTCTCTAGGAGTGAATATATATTATTTTTATTTTTTCCTTTTGTTGTCCTTGTTTTATCATTGTTGTGGTTATTATTCTTGTTGCTATTGATGTCACTGTTGAATAGGACAGAGAGAAATGAAAGGGAAGACAGAGGAGGGGAGAGAAAGATAGACACCTGCAGACCTGCTTCTCCACTTGTGAAGCGACTCCTCTGCAGTTGGGGAGCCAGGAGATCGAACCGGGATCCTTGCACTGCATGCCATGTGTGCTTAACCTGCTGCACTACCACCTGACAGAATGAATATATTTTAACATAGTATTTTCTTTGCTCATAAAAAAGAAAGAAGTGAGGATAGTACTATGTGATAAAATGATATGGGACCATTCAGGAATGGAAACTAGGTTCCATTAATGAAATTTTAATTATAAAAGTACTTTCTTCAGTTGGGCTTTACTTATTCTTAATTGAGGTGGGGAGAATTTTTTGTTTATTTATTTATTTATTTATTTAAGAAAAGAGACATTAACAAAACTGTAGGAGAGGAGGGGTACAACTCCACACAATTCGTGCCACCCAATCTCCATATCCCATCCCCTCCCCTGATAGCTTTCCCATTCTCTATCCCTCTGGGAGCATGGACCCAGGGTTGTTGTGGGTTACAGAAGGTGGAAGGTCTGGCTTCTGTAATTGGTTTCCTGCTGAACATGGGCATTGACTGGTTGATCCATAATCCCAGGCTGCCTCTCTCTTTCCTTACTTAATAGGGTGGATCACTGGGGAAGTGGAGCTCCAGGACACATTGGTGGGATCATAAGTCCAGGGAAGCCTGGCCGGCATCCTGATGGCATCTGGAACTTGGTGGCTGAAAATAGAGTTAAAACACAAAGCCAAACAAATTTTGAAGAATCATGGACCCAAAGGTTAGAATAGTAGAGATGAAGTGTTGGGGGGTACTCACTGCAAACTCTAGTGTACTTCTGCTTTCAAGTATATATTTTGCCCTAGTTTATGGATATGTGTGAATATATGCTCTATCTCACGGAACCTGGTCTATATCTAGGTTTTGGGACTTTCTTAGGAAGTGAACCACCTGGGATGGAATTAGAGAATACTATGAAAGGAAAGGTCTCATCTGAGTAATGAAGCTGAAGGGTTGCCATTCCACACCTGAAGTCTCTGGACACAGTCTGAGCTGAAGCATGTTGAGGTGGCACTTGTTGCTTTGATTAGGTTATGATTGGTGGATGCAATATTATTTGATATGAATTGGGAGAAGAATGCAGGAAAGTAGGCCCTACCCTAAGTTTCCAGGACTGGGAGAAATATAGGCTCTATAGTGGAAATGTGAGGTTCCTGCTGTCTTAGGGTTCAAGAAGACAATGGATAGTTATTGTTATCATCACATTATTTGGTATTGGGGTTAACTTTTTTTTATATTTTATTTTATTTTATTTATTTATTCCCTTTTGTTGCCCTTGTTGTTTTATTGTTTTAGTTATTATTGATGTCGTTGTTGTTGGATAGGACAGAGAGAAATGGAGAGAGGAGGGGAAGACAGAGAGGGGGAGAGAAAGACAGACACCTGCAGACCTGCTTCACCACCTGTGAAGGGACCTGCCTGCAGGTGGGGAGCCGGGGGCTCGAACTGGGATCCTGACGCCGGTCCTTGAGTTTAGCGCCACCTGCGCTTAACCCGTTGTGCTACAGCCCGACTCCCTGGGGTTAACTTTTAAAAGTCCCATTGTGAGGGTTTGCTGTATAATACCCAGTATCTTGTATATACCTGTGCCACTGGTTGCTTCGATCTACCTGGTCTAGGCTTTTGAGAGAGTTCACATATCAAAGACTCAGCCTATATATTAAAAAGACTCAGTCTGTGTTTTAAAAGTTTGAAACATACAATCAATTTTCCCCCTCTCATATTAATTAGTGATTTATATGACTACAATTTAATAGAAGTGTACATAAACACCATTCCCACCACCAAAGGACTGTGTCTCATCCCAGCCTCCCACCCCCACCCCCACCCCAGCTGGCCCAGGAAGCCACATGTCCACGCTCCCTCTCACCACAGGGTTTTTACTTTGGTACCCTACTTTCAATTTAGTCAGACCCTGCTTTTAGTCTCCCTTTCAGGTCTTCTTTCTCAACTTCTGTCGATGAGTGGGATCATCCCATACTCATCTTTATCTTTCTGACTTAGTTCACTTAACATAATTCCTTTTAGCTCTGTCCAAGATGGATCAGAGAAGGTGGGTTTTTGTTCTTAATATCTGCAGAGTATTCCATTGTGTATATATACCACAGCTTTCTCACCCACTCATCTGCTGTTGGGTTCCTTCCAGGTTTTAGCTACGATGAATTATGCTGCTGTGAACATAGGAGTACACACATCTTTTTGGTTGGGTGTTATGGAGTCCTTGGGGTATATCCCCAGAAGAGGAATTACTGGGTCATATGGAAGGTCCATGTCTAGCCTTCTGCGAGTTCTCCACACTGCTCTTCAGAGAGGCTGGACCAATTTACATTTCTACCAGCAGTGCAGAATTTCCTCTGTCCCCACAGCCTCTCCAGTATTTGTTGCTGCTGTCCTTTTTGATGTACACCATTCTCACAGGAGTGAGGTGGTATCTCAATGTTGTCTTTATTTGCATTTCTCTGACAATCAGTGACCTAGAGCAGTTTTTCATATGTTTGTTAGCCTTTTGGATCTCCTCTGAGGTGAATGTTTTGTTCATATCCTCTGCCCATTTTTGGATGGAATCATTTGCTTTCTTGGTGCTAAGTTTGCTGAGCTCTTTGTATATTTTGGTGATTAGTTTCTTGTCTGATGTATGGCATGTGAAGATCTTCTCCCATTCTGTGAGAGGTCTCTTTTTTTTTGTTTGATAGTTTCTTTTGATGTGCAGAAGCTTTTCAATTTGATGTAGTGCCATTGGTTTGTTTCTGCTTTAGTCTTCCTTGCAATTGGGTTTGATTAATCAAAGATGTCCTTGAGGTGTAGGTGGGAAAGTGTTTTACCAATGTTTTCCTCTATGTATTTGCTTGTTTCTGGTATAACATCCAGGTCTTTGATCCATTTGGAGTTGATTTTTGTTTCTAGTGAGATAAAGTGGTTCAGTTTCATTCTTCTGCATGTTTCAACCCAGTTTTCCCAGCACCATTTATTGAAGAGAGCCTCCTTCTTCCATTTAATACTTTGGGCCCCCTTATCAAAGATTAGATGTCCATTGGTGTGGGGATTTATATCTGGGCTTTCAATTCTGTTCCACTGGTCTGTGTCCCTATTTTTGTTCCAGTACCAGGCTGTTTTGATAATGATGGCTTTATAATATAGTTTGAGACCTGGGTTTGAGACCAATGCACTGGTGTTTTTTTTTGTCCTGTTTATCTTTTTTTTTTTTTATTTAAGAAAGGATTAATTAACAAAACCATAGGGTAGGAGGGGTACAACTCCACACAATTCCCACCACCCAATCTCCATATCCCACCCCCTCCCCTGATAGCTTTCCCATTCTCTATCCCTCTGGGAGCATGGACCCAGGGTCATTGTGGGTTGCAGAAGGTAGAAGGTCTGGCTTCTGTAATTGCTTCCCTGCTGAACATGGGCGTTGACTGGTTGGTCTATACTCCCAGTCTGCCTCTCTCTTTCGCTAGTAGGGTGTGTCTCTGGGGAAGCTGAGCTCCAGGACACATTGGTGGGGTCTTCAATCCAGGGAAGCCTGGCCAGCATCCTGGTGGCATCTGGAACCTGGTGGTTGAAAAGAGAGTTAACATACGAAGCCAAACAAATTTTTGAGCATTCATAGAGCCAAAGCTTGGAATAGTGGAGAGGAAGTGTTAGGGAGGTACTCACTGCAAACTCTAGTGTACTTCTGCTTTCAGGTATATATTTCGCAGTAGTTTACAGATACGTGTGAATATATGCTCTCTCTCACAGAAACTGGTGTATATCTAGGTTTTGGGACTTTGTTAGAAAGTGAACCACCTGAGATGAAATTAGAGTATACCATGAAAGGAAAGGTCTCACCCGAGTAATGAAGCTGAAGGGTTGTCTTTCCACATGTGAAGTCTCTGGACACAGTCTGAAGTGAAGCATGTTGCGGTGGCAATCATTGCGTTGGTTAGGTTGTGATTGGCGGATGCAATATTATTTTATATGGATTGGGAGAGGCATATGGGAAAGTGGGCCCTATCCAAGGGTTCCAGGACTGGGGGAAGTAGGGGCTCTATAGTGGAGATGTGAGGTTCCTGCTGTCTTAGGGTTCAAAAAGACAATCGATAGTTAATGTTCTCATCACATTATTTGGTACTTGGGTTAACTTTGAAAAGTCCTTTTGTTATAGTTTGCTGTACAGTATCCAGTATCTTGTATATAGCTGTGCTATTGGATGCTTCTAATCTACTTGGTCTAGGCTTTTGAGAGAGTCCGCATATCAAATACACAGCCTATATATTAAAAAGATTCAGTTTGTGTTTTGAAAAACTTTGAGAAATACAATTGATTTTCCCCCTCTCATATTAATTAACTAGTGATTTATATGTCTACATTTTGCTAGGAGTGTACATAAACACCATTCTCATCACCAAAAGACTTTGACCCATCCCTCCCACCCACTCCCAACCCCCACTGGCCCAGGAAGCTGCATGTCTACCCCTCACAACAGGGTTTTTACTTTGGTGCCCTACTTACAATTTGGTCAGGTCCTGCTTTTAGTTTCCCTTTCAGATCTTCTTAGTCAACTTCTGTTGATGAGTGGGATCATCCCATACTCATCTTTATCTTTCTGACTTAGCTCACTTAACATAATTCTTTCTAGCTCTGTCCAAGATGGATCAGAGAAGGTGGGTTCATTGTTCTTGATAGCTGCATAGTATTCCATTGTGTATATATACCACAGCTTTCTCAGCCACTCATCTGGTGTTGGGCACCTGGGTTGCTTCCAGGTTTTAGCTATTATGAATTGTGGTGCTATGAACATAGGAGTACACACCTCTTTTTGGTTGGGTGTTATGGAGTCCTTGGGGTATAACCCCAGGAGAGGAGTTATTGGATCATATGGAAGGTCCATGTCTAGCCTTCTGAGAGTTTTCCAGACTGCTCTCCACAGAGGCTGGACCATTCGCACCAGCAATGTAAAAGGGTTCCTCTGTCCCCACAGCCTCTCCAGAATTTGTTGCTGCTGTCCTTTTTGATGTATGCCATTCTTACAGGAGTGAGGTGGTATCTTAGTGTTGTCTTAATTTGCATTTCTCTGACAATCAGTGACCTAGAGCAGTTTTTCATATGTTTGTTAGCCTTTTGGATCTCCTCTGAGGTGAATGTTTTGTTCATATCCTCTTCCCATTTTTGGATGGGGTGATTTGCTTTTTTGGTGCCAAGTTAGCTGAGCTCTTTATATATTTTGGTGATTAGTTTCTGATGTCTGGCATGTGAAGATCTTCTCCCATTCTGTGAGAGGTCTCTTTGTTTGTTTAATAGTTTCTTTTGATGTGCAGAAGCTTTTCAATTTGATGTAGTCCCATTGGTTTGTTTCTGCTTTAGTCTTCCTTGCAATTGGGTTTGATTCATCAAAGATGTCCTTGAGGTGTAGGTGGGAAACAGTTTTACCAATGTTTTCCTCTAAGTATTTGATTGTTTCTGGTCTGACATCTAGGTCTTTGATTCATTTGGAGTTGATTTTTGTTTCTGGTGATATAAAGTGGTTCAGTTTCATTCTTCTGCATGTTTCAACCCAGTTTTCCCAGCACCATTTATTGAAGAGAACCTCCTTTTTCCATTTAATCCTTTGGTCCCCCTTATCAAAGATTAGATGTCCATAGGTGTGGGGATCCTGTTTATCTTTTTTGATAAAATAAACAAAATGCTTTTTTTTTAAAAAAAAAGAAACATCAAGTAAATAAAATTGTTGTTTTTGTTAGTTTCAGTGTAGAGGATGAGCAAAGAAAAAAGTGCCATTGGGAGTAAAGCAGCAAAGAAGGTAGAGATCCCTTTTGTGGACCAATGTGCCTTTCATTCAGAAAGAATTTCAAGAGAACATGTGGGGCAGATGTGCAGTTTCTAAATTTGTCCTTTATTAGAGTCTGAAAGGAGTTATGTGCAAAAGTGATGTTAGAGTTAAAGATTAGGGGACAGGTTTTTGAGAATCTCTCGAGCTAGTGCAAAAAGACCCTTCTCTGTACAAGGCCCTCCTCTTATATCCTTATGTCACACTGGGGTCCACTTTTCATTGGCCTGATGTACCAAACTCCTCCCACTTCTTATAATGTAGTGTAAAGACCCTCACTGGCTTGCATCTCAGTTATACTCTCCAACCTGTGCAAACTCAGTGAAAACAAAGTGTCAATGTTCCCCAGGACACCCTGTGCCCTGGGTTTTCTCTCAACAGCAGTCAAGTAAATTGTTTCTTACTTGTATTTACTTATTAACTGTTTAACCATTCCATGCTAACTTTTTCAGATAGAAAGGTAAAAGATAGAAATAGATGATAGATAGACAGATGATAGTAGATGAGAGAGAGATAGAAAGTTGATAGATAAGGAACTGTAGCACCAAAAGTTCTATCAGTACTATGTGGTGTAAGCAGGTTTCTAAACTGTCATGAGCGTGACAATGCATGCAGTTTCCCAGGAAAGCTAGTTTACCATATCCTGGAATTATTATTTTTTAATGTGGAAAAACAACTTATGTATGTATAACCTATTGGGAAGGGATGAATAGATTATGTAGTGAGAATTTCCAAGAACCATTTATGAATAGGTAAGGTAGATAATGCTCTAATGTATTAATAAAAAGGTTTCCCTCTAGCTAGGAGTCAGAGTAGTTAATGTAAGACTAAAAATTTGCACCTTAAATCTGAGACAATGCATAGGAGTTTTGAAGTTTATTCAAGATATCTTCTGATTGTTTCTGTTGAATTTAAGAAGTTCAGGAGAAAACTGCAGACAGTGTGAAGTTAAATAAGTTTGTGTTTATTCTCTTTGCTCCATGATTCTTAAAAATTCTATTCCTTTTTCTATTTTATTTTTTTCTGCAGAATTTTTAGTTTCAGAAATTTCTATTGGCATATTTCTAAGCTGTCTGGTGATTTTCTTGACTGTGTCCACTTTACTAATGACCCTGAAGATAAATGAGATGTAACTAAGCAAATATGAATTTAAAAGACCCATACCTCTAGTGAGGATTGGAAACAGACATTTACAAAAAAATACCAAAAAAAAAAAAAAAAAAAGATTTAAAAGGGCCTCTTATCTCTTCCCAACCCACAACTTCCACAGCTAAAACCAATGAGATGTAATTTACATAGGTACTTAGAATGCACTAGCCTGACCCCTGAGTCTCTTATAGGGGAGACCTGAAAACCTTGAAAAGGAGATGGGGAACATTGGAGCAGAGGTGAATTTGGGGTGGGGTATTCCTGCCTTCACATTATATAATATCTGTTTTTATAGAACTTTTTTTTTCTAGAACGGATGAAGTTATGGGGTCTTTATGAGCCAGGGATAGACAAAAGTAAAGATTCTAGTACTTTGGTTCTATTTCATCTGCCTGGCACCATAGGAGCTGGACTCTTACACCAACTTTGTTGCATAGGGAAGAAGTATTATTGCTGCTCAAATACACAACTAGAAACTGTACAAATTAATGTTTGAACCCTTCAAGAGGTGTCGACTTTCATGCAGGTACAAGTTAGGAGCAAACTTTAAGGGGAAAACAGGGAGGGGTTCGAAGCTTATAGATCTTTTAATCTATTGGACTGAGACTTATTCTAGAACAAAACCTGCAGTTGGTCTTTGCTATTGTTTTGTTTTTGTTTTTGCAGAGCCTTGGCATCTCACATGCTTATTATTATCATTTTTTCCCCCAAGAACTAAGTTTTATTCAGTGACAGAGTGACTCCTGTACTGTTATGGGTGCTATACCTGGTGAATTATCTTTCAGGACTTTAACTAGTCTTTACTAATAATGATTAAACAAACAAACAACAAAAAGCAAAAACTGCAGGAACAGGTAGAGATGAGAGTTCTGAAAACTGTTATTTTCTTTCTGTATTTAATTTTAACATATGAATCTACGGCTCCTGGCAGCCATTTCATCTAGTCTTATTTTCTTTCTGTTTTATTTTTACTTGACAGAACAGAGAGAAATTGAGAGGGAAGGACAGTAGAGAGGGAACAGGATAGACACCTACAAACAGGGTTCACTGCTTGTGAAATGTCCTTCCTGCATGTGGGTAAGGGGACTCAAACCCAGATCTTTGCACATGGTGATATGTGCACTTAACTAGGTGTACCACCACCTGCCCCCATTCATGGATTGCCTTGAACTTGAAATTTTCTAATTTACTGAGAGGTGAAGACAGCTTCTAGGATCCTGGCTAGAAGTTACTTTGTAAGTCTTCATCTATGTTAGAGTTTCTGGATGTATTTTCCATTAGTTTTGCTATTATTTGCTTATATTCTTGCAAAACATTTCCATTTTCCTCAGTTTTCAGAGGAAATTTGTTGTAGACTATGTGAGTATGTAAAGTCTTCCCTTTGACTTCAATGGACATTTATTCAGAAGTAATCATTGCAGCCTGGACAGTCAGAAATACAAGCCTTTGAGAGAGGGAAATCTTAGGACCATTGCATCCCCGACACAGAATGTATAAGTATAGGAAAATAAGACTTGTCAAAGGGAATAAAACAGTGCCCATAATGATGAGAACTTGGAAGTGAGTCGGGCCAAAGTCACCTTTAGGGGGAGATAGTTGTAAAGGAGGAAGGAGCAGATGTATAACCAGGATTTTGCTTCTATACCTCAGAATTAATTAACTTTAAAGGACACTGATTTAGGGGATTAAAACCCAGTTTTGCTGCTTACTAGTTGTTTGATCTTGGGCAGGTTACTTACCTAATCTCTCCTTAGAGATTTTATAAGAATTAAATGTTTTGATAATTATAAAGTTCTCAGAATGTTGCCTGGCATGTTGGATGCACAAGCCCAAATATATAGAACATCTATTTTTTTTTTAATTTTCAATCCTTGCTAGCATTACTCACTTCCCCTCACTTTAACTACCCCTATGTCCTACATTGGGACATAGAACAGGAACTTATTAATTTATCCAACAACATTTTATTCATTGCATTAATTTATGTCTAGTGTTAGTCTGAATCCTGGGTATCAGTAAAGCAAATTATGTCCCTGACATAATGATCAAGCAGGACAAGACAAAACATTAATAAAATATACTATATCTAAAAACAATAAGGGTTGTGGAGATAACTAAGGTACTAGAAGAAGTAGGGAATTTTGGAAATGGTATTTGATATTTTATATAAACCAAAGGACTTTCTGGTAATATGACATTTGAGAAAATACCCACGGAAAGTAAAAAAATGAGCTGTGGCACAGAATGCGAGCTCAGACTTGCTTGGATGCGAGGTTACACAGGCCCCTGTGCTGCATATGGGTCCCGGTTCAGATCAGTGGGGTTTACAGTTAATGGTATTTACATACTCTTCCCTTATTTGGGAGCTACTCTGTTCCCTGATCCAGCTTTCTAGTACTGTTTCCAACTCTGCAAACATTACCCCAGACAATACCTTTAGCCAACCTGTATGTTAGCTGTTAGGCTCAGGTAAAATGAGTAAAATCATGGGCCCCTTAGAGTTTACCTAAAATAGACTTTCTAGTTTTTTCCAAAAGGGACACTCCAAATCTCATTTGCTCTGTTCTTACCTTTAAATTCCTGATTATTAAACATTTTGTTCTGCTTTATATCTTAATGTTTTTCAGCCACCAAGTTGCAGATGCTACCATGAGTCCAACCTGACTTCCCTGGGCAGATGACCAGTGTGTCCTGGAACCCCACCTTCCCAGAGTCCTGCCCCACTGGGAAAGCTAGAAGAAGTCTGGGTGTACATATCAATCTGCCAATGCCCGTGTCCAGTGAAAAATCAATTACAGGAGTGAGACTTCCCACCTTCTGCACCCCATAGTGATCCCAGAAGGATAAAGAATGGGAAAGTTCCCAATGGAGGGGATGTGATATGGAGCCTGGTGGTGGGAACTGTGTGCAGTTGTACCCCTCTTATCCTATGGTTTTGTTGATCGTTATTAAATCATTAAGAAGGTAGAAAGGAAGAAAGAAAGAAAAAAGAAAGAAGAAAGAAAGGAAAGAAAGAAAGAAATGAAAATGAGGTGTGCTGTGAAAGAGAATCTAAACAGAAAGGATCTAGTATTTGAGGTATATATGGAGCCCAATGTGACTGTGGAATGAGTGAGGAGGAGAGTAGCTGACACTGGTACAAGGAGGCACTTGAAGCAGTGTATTCATATTAGAAATATAAATTCAGGATTTCAGCTTTTACTTGAAGTTTACTAGGATGTTACTTGAGAGTTGTGCATAGATAAAAGATATAACATGACTTAACATTTTAATTTGACATCTCTTGTGTGGGTGAATTGACTATAGAACTGACATCAAAAGTGAGAAGACCAGTTAGACACTGATTGCAGTTATCTCAATGACAAATAATAGTAAGTTAGAGTAAGTTGATAGATGAGGAATACTTTATAGTATAGATAATTTGAAAATTAATCCAACAGCATTTACTTCTGGATTTTGTTTGAGATATAAAAGGGACTGCCGATAACTACTAGCAATTGAACCTATGGATCTGTTACTTCCTGATATGGAGGCATGCTGGAAAAACAGTATATATTTAGTTGTTTATGGAAAGCAAAAGTTGAATTTTAGGGCCTACTGAATCTGAAAAGTTATTTAAATATAAAAGAGGAGAAGGGACTTCAGGAAAGCTTGACATTTCTCACTGAGGAGAGGGTAAAGTTATGAACAAGAAGAAGGAAAAGCAGTGACTAGAGAAAGTGATTCTAAAAATGCAAAAGTCTTAGTATCTATTTGAGGTTAGAGGTTGTGAGTATTAGTGAAAACTAGTCAGCTTGGTTTTAGATGAGGCACATTCATTTTTTTAAACTTAAAATATTTCAATGCATTAATGTTGGACTATAAGGCTCACTTCCTATAGTATATATCAATTCATGTTTAGATAGCATACAACATTTATCGCTTGACAGAAGTTTGAGTGGTTCCCATTTCTTGGTTATTATGAACAATACTTTTATGAACATTTATATACAAGTTTTATTTGTACATATTTGTGGATATATATTTTCATCTAATATATATACATATATAGTTATTTATACACATGGAAATGCTGAATCATAAGGTAACTTTATGCTTAACTTTTTAAAGTACTGTTAAACTGTTTTCACAAGTGTCTTCACTATTTTATATTGCAATTACCCATGGATGTGAATTTTAGTTTCTCTATATCCTCACCATCACTTGCACCATAAGTCTGCCATAGTTTTCTTTGATACTTCTGATTTTTATATTTCTGATTTTCTTTCTTTTTTAAGTAGTGATTTAATAATGATTAACAAGATTGTAGGATAAGAGACTATATATATATATATGATCTGTCATTACCACTAGGGTCATCTTTGGAGCTCAGTGCCAGGATGATAAATCCACCACTCCTGGTGATCATTTCTTCCTTCCTTCCTTCCTTCCTTCCTTCCTTCCTTCCTTCCTTCCTTCCTCCCTTCCTTCCTTCTTCTTTCCTTTCTCCTTTGGATAGAGACAAATTGAGAGGGAAGTAGAGAAAGACATAGAGAGAAAGTAAGACACGTGCAGCATTGCTTCACTGCTAATGAAGCTTGTCTCTTTAGGTGGGTACAGAGGTCTTGAACCCAGGTCCTTGTGCATGGTAATATTTGTACTCTACTGAGTGTGCTACTGCCTGCCCCCTCATGCTCTGTTCTCAAATCATCCAGGTCTTCTGTCAGTTAAATATATGTCTGCCTGCAGTAATATCTATTCTGAGCACACAGAATGTTCTCTGGACAAGTAAGCTGTCCTGCAGAGGATCTACCATTGCTACAACTCCACAGTAGAGATTCAACAGAGATAGCTTCTTATTTGTTCTTGCCATATTGTCAAACATCTTCT